>NC_083577.1:69995615-70295615 GCF_027579695.1 Neoarius graeffei | reverse complement strand
AATATGACGTCGGTCCACCCTTTGCAGCTAGAACAGCTTCAACTCTTCTGGGAAGGCTGTCCACAAGGTTTAGGAGTGTGGGAATTTATGGGGATTTTTGACCATTCTTCCAGAAGCGCATTTGTGAGGTCACACACCGATGTTGGACGAGAAGGCCTGGCTCTCAGTCTCCGCTCTAATTCATCCCAAAGGTGTTCTATCGGGTTGAGGTCAGGACTCTGTGCAGGCCAGTCAAGTTCATCCACACCAGACTCTGTCATCCATGTCTTTATGGACCTTGCTTTGTGCACTGGTGCACAGTCATGTTGGAAGAGGAAGGGGCCAGCTCCAAACTGTAAAAACAGTCTGCATGCCTAGGTGCTTGATTTTATACACCTGTGGCCATGGAAGTGATTGGAACACCTGATTCCGATAATTTGGATGGGTGAGCAAATAATTTTGGCAATATAGTGTATATGTATATTTAGGCACTGCCTAAAAGCGGAGCTCCCGATGAGCGTAAAATGTGTTCGTAAATAATCCCATGTTATTTTTTTCAAAAGCTAATTAAAATAAGCGCTGGATAAAACTCGTATCCAGTGTAAATAAAGATACAAATTTTGTTAAGTGTTTGCGATACGTTGCCTTGCACTTACGATCGAGTTCCCTGTGGTGGTACACATACATTTGTTCATACATACACATGGACAGAAGAGCGTCATATGGTTGCAAAAACCATCAGAAATCAGGTCAATGCATTACTGTATTGTGGAGCGTTGCTCCATGCGCTTCACTATTACTGTATCACAGTGGCGAACTGTTACTATTAGAGCTGGGACTTGAGCTCAGCCAAAACTTAGCCAGACACACCAAAAAAGCAACAGAGCAAAGGATTTTGTAAGGGATTAGCGGCAGGCTGCCAGGTCGCTCCACTGTGTGTAGTTGTCGATGTTGATTTTAAAAGTAACTAAATAAATTACACAGGGAAATGAATACTTAAGTCTGAGTGAAAAATACTGTGGTGAGCGTGCAGCGTGGAAGAAGAGTCTAGAGACAGAAATCTTACCCTGTGTCCAAAATCGCTCCCTACTGACTATGTAGGGCACTATATAGTGGAGACGTCATTCTGTAGTGCTGTCAGACACCTTAGTGAGGATTATTTACACCCTATATAGTGCACTCAAAGTATCCCACAATGCACCATGAAAAGTAGTGTACAACCAATGGTCACTAACCAAAGCAATATATCCCATCATGCATTGCGGTCGCGCTGAAAGAAATCAAAAGTCTCAAATTTGATTTAATAAAAGACAGCGGCAAAGAAGAAAGCATTCAGCCTTGATTTAAAAGAACTGAAAGATGCAGGTACTTTATATTGATTAATGTGGGAAATGTGCTCAGTATAATATGGATTTATCACAAAAACACATGCATGTATTTATTATTTTGAAAACCCACCAGCCGACTGATCCGGCACGTTTTAATTGTGCGACAGTAATGATGGAAATACCAGCGCAACGGACTAGCGTCCGAAAGCGTTTTTTTTTTTCATTTTAACAATGAGCTCACTATATAGTCCTCACACGGAGAATGTGAGCATGCGATTCCATCCAGATTGAGGACCTGACCAAAGATAATCATGTCAAGGCTGCATCATCCACATATCGACCCCATGCAAGTATCACAGAGACCATCAGGGAGACAGTCACCACAGAGACAGTCATGGAGACACTTACAAAGACCTCACCAAAGTCTCGCTCTTCTGATTTTATTGTACCATCTCCGTCTCCCCCCTGCATGGATTTCCCTAATAGTATGCAGAGACTGCTGCCAATGGCTACACTCTCTTTTTCCAGCCCAAATCTGTCGCGACAAGCAGTGTACCCAGTTCATCAAAAATCAACCAACAGACTGAACTGTGTTCACCCAGGACTTTCAGCTGGCTACCAATCTTTTTCACCATCTAAAAGATACATGACATCTCCAATCCTTCCACCCTCAAACCAAATGGAACATACAGAGAGTCTTGTATGATGTGCTGTGGGTCCCTGCATTGGGTGTAGTTTTGAAAACAAGCTGGGACCCAGTATGCCTATGCCATTCTCTATTCCTGTGTTGATAAGAAATAGAAAACATAGAGCATATTTAACCCAGGGGGTAAACCAGTCTAGTCTCCTTCCTGTTTCAAAACAACATCAGAGTGCCCAAGCGGATATTACTTCTAGACTTTCTGTAAAGCTAGCTCTTCTGAACGTTAGATCACTTTCAAACAAGTCATTTTTAATTAATGATCTTATCTGCAAACACAATCTTGATTTTTTGCTTCTAACTGAAACTTGGCTGGATCAAGCAAATAGTGCTACCACCCTTATTGAAGCAGCTCCCCCAAATTTTAATTTTATGAATGTTACCCGACAGGGGAAAGGTGGAGGGATCGCAAATATATTCAAAGTCTCTTTTCAATGTAAACAATCCTCACTTGGTGATTTTACATCCTTTGAACACTTATGTCCACTTGTTACATGCTCTCCTAACATATTGTTATTAACTATTTACAGGCCTCCGAGACATTCAGCCAAAGTTTTTCTGGAAGAGTTTGGTGAACTGTTGTCAGTCATTTGCTTAGAGTTTGACTGTCTTATTATATCTGGGGATTTTAACTTGCATGTAGATAATCCTGAAAACACTTATGCCAGAGAACTACTTGCACTTATTGACAACTTCAACCTAATACAACATGTACAGGGGCCGACCCACTCTCGTGGTCATACCCTTGACCTCGTCATCACAAAGGGTCTTACTGTTTCTACTACTGTTGTTGACCTGGCCTTATCTGATCATTTTTGTGTTTTCTCTGATGTTTCTATGTCTCCTCACATTCAGAACAGCTCAACGACTATAGGCAGGAGAGTCATAAACGACAACACGTGTTCTCTTTGAGCAAGCTCTCTCTCGGATCTCAACCAAAATGTCAGACTCTGTAGATGATTTACTGGAAATTTTTAATTTAAATATGACCCAAATTATGGATGATATTGCTCCATTCAAAATCAAAAGAGTCAATGACAAGCAGAAAGCACCATGGAAGCAATACCCAGCTGTTAAACTGCTAAAGAGAGAATGTAGAAAGACTGAAAGAAAATGGCGCAAATCTAAACTTCACATCCATTATCAAATCCATAAAGAGATGCTTTGTAAATATAATTATGAAATTCGTAAAGCAAGACAGTCTTTCTTCTCCAACATCATAAACAGGAATATGGACAATGCCTGTGTGCTATTTTCAACAGTAGAGAAGCTAACTAATCCCCCACCACAATTAGCACCTGAACTTCCCTCAGTTAATAAATGCAATGAGTTTGCATCCTTCTTCAAAGGTAAACTTGATAAAATACGGCAGAATATTGCTCATAATATATCTCAGTTGCAAATAATTGAAAAACTGCAATCACCAGTGACACAGACAGATAACTTCAACACAATGTCAGCATTTTGTTTAATTGATTATGAGACTCTTGAAAAAACTGTACAAAATCTCAGTTCCTCAACATCTGAATTGGACATTCTGCCCACCAACTTTTTTAAGTCTGTTCTTCATCTTATAATTACAGATGTGCTTCAAATCATAAATACATCCCTAGAGACTGGCATTGTTCCTATGTCCCTGAAAAAAGCCGTTGTAAAGCCCCTACTTAAAAAGAATAATCTGGATGCTTCAGTATTAAACAACTACAGGCCAATATAAAATCTACCATTTATCGGGAAAATCCTTGAAAAAATTGTCTTCAGTCAATTAACTGCCTTCTTGATGTCAAACAGCTGTTTTGATAACTTTCAGTCAGGATTTCATGCCAATCATAGCACTGAAACAGCGCTGATTAAAGTTATAAATGACATACGTCTTAATACTGATGCAGGCAAAACATCGGTCCTGGTGTTACTGGACCTCAGTGCAGTTTTTGATACTGTTGATCACAACATACTGCTATATCGACTTGAACACTGGGTTGGGTTGACTGGTAAAGTTATCAGTTGGTTAAAATCATACTTAAAATATAGAAGCTTCTTTGTTACCATGGGAAATTGTACCTCAACATCAATGTCCTTGACCTGTGGTGTCCCCCAGGGGTCGATTCTTGGACCATTACTATTCAACCTTTATATGCTCCCACTTGGGCAAATTATCAAGAACAACTCAATTTTGTATCACTGCTATGCAGATGACACCCAAATTTATTTTGCTCTATCACCTAATGATTATGCCCCCCTTGAATGTCTCTACCAGTGTATCGACCAAATCAACAACTGGATGTCACAAAATTTTCTTCAGCTGAACACAGATAAAACAGAAGTAATTCTATTTGGGAAAAAAAGATGAAAGACTCAGGATTACCACTATTCTTGACACAAAGGGGATTAAAACAAAAGAAATGGTTAAAAATCTTGGTGTTTTCATTGATAGCGAGCTAAATTTTGACAGTCACATGAAAGCAATCACTAAAATGGCATTTTATCACCTAAAAAACATTTCCAAACTAAGAGGACTTGTGTCAAAAAATGATCTGGAAAAACTTATGCATGCCTTCATCTCTAGTAGGGTTGATTACTGCAATGGCCTTTTCACAGGCCTGCCAAAAAAGACCATCAAACGACTTCAGCTGGTTCAAAATGCAGCGGCGAGGGTTCTCACACGAACAAAAAGAACAGAGCACATTACTCCAATTCTAAGGTCCCTTCATTGGCTTCCAGTAAGCTACAGAATTGACTTTAAAGCATTGCTGCTGGTGTACAAATCTTTAAATGGTACAGGGCCCAATTACCTCTCTGATATGTTACAGCGGCCTAACCCAATCAGATCTACCAGATCGCAGCAGAAAAATTTACTGGTAAAACCTGTTATTAAAACAAAGTGTGGTGAAGCAGCTTTTAGCTACTATGCAGTACAGCTATGGAGCCAACTGCCAGAGGACATCAAAAATGCTCCTGCTGTTGGCAGCTTCAAATCTAGGTTAAAGACCAAGCTGTTTTCAGATGCTTTCTGCTAAATTATTAATATTGCCATCTCTACATGTTTTAAACTCTTAACTTTTACAGTCTCTGCATGTTTTAAATTTTACTTAACTTTTATTCTATTTTATTCTGCTGGTTTTTTTTGTTTTTTTTCTTTTACTGAACTTTTACTTCATTTTATTATTTTATTTCTACTATTGTTTAATTCTTATTATTTTTCTTCCCCATTTATTTTATGTAATTTTATTTTCTATTGTTTACTGTTTTGCTTTTACTTCTGTAAAGCACATTGAACTGCCACTGTGTATGAAATGTGCTATATAAATAAACTTGCCTTGCTTTGCCTTGCCTATAGAGATCTTGCATGTGACGTCACAGCCGATCCAGATTGTGACAGACGCCATCGTGTCGGTCAAACGCCATATTCCGCTTTCTACTTCTACTTCTGCTTTTACTTCTACCTTTTCTTCTGGAAAACGCTACTATATACAATTCTACTACAACGGCTGCAGCTACAAGCTCTCCCTACCTGTGCACGTTTTTTATGTTTTTTGTGTGTATTTTTGCGTGTTGTTCGTCTGTACCGGACTTTAATATCCACTACAACCGTATGGACTTACTGGACATTGGTTTCCAGCAGAAAATGATGGTTTGTAGCGATTTCCATTGCATGCACAACATTCCGGACGAGAAAAAAAAAACATTCCGGACGAGACCAGATTGCGAGACCAGCGGGGTCTCCGTGGATTGTTATCGGAAGCAAAGCGAAGGAGGCAGCGCCGGGAGCCAAAGCAAAAGTGAGGCTACAGGCAGAGCCGGCCTGTTGACTAAGCTCAGAAAACAGCCACTCAAATCTCCACTGCTAACCCTCTACCTCTCCAACGCCAGATCCATGTAAACAACACGGACGATTTGGAATGACCTTATTCTATAATCGGCTGGTCAGTGCTATACTCAATACTTAAGTGACTTACCCATCCAGTGAGGATCATTTTCTTGTTTACAAGATTCCACATCTGAGTCGCTGACAAATCCTGAATTTCTGTAAAGATAACTGTCCAGAGATTTATAAACATGCAGTGCTTCACCACTGAACAGCGAGGGAAAGTTGATGAGGTAATCATACACGTCCGGGTATTCCGCTGGCAGTTCAAAATCCGGTCGTGAAAACTCCGTCCGGAAAGCCATAAGGGACACAAATCTGTAGATCGTTTATTTTAGACATATATTTAGTTATCTGTTCATTAGAAAAATGAGCTGTGTAGTCCGTCGGTTGAAATTGATCCATTCTGTACACGAGTGCAGCAGTATTCAGCGGTGTTTTTGACCGACACGATGGCGGTTGTGTACTTTCCGGTCACGTGACTGCAAGATCTCTATAGTAATTCCCTATATAGGGAGTAGTGAACGAGTGAGCGATTTCGGACACAGGGTTAGATTCTCGGTCGTTAGCCTGTGTTACTTGCTTTCGATAGCACTGGCTTGACTGCTTTATTAGCATTTGCTAACATTACTGATGAATGCTATACCAGCTGGAAAGTGACTCACTGCTGTGCTGACGGCACTAGCTCATGGTTAAGCTCGTGTTGGCCTTCGAGAAGGACGAAAGCGATTAAATTTTTGGTCCCTCCCACTATAAATCAAAATCTGATTGGTTAATTCATCGGTCACTTCCTACATAAACATACACTGCCATGGCCTTCTGTCCCAGCAATGAAGTCCTAACCAATGAGTGATCCAGCTCTAAACTCTTCTCAGCCTAGAGACAACAAACAAAAAATCTCCTCGGATAACTCTAGTTTAACTCAGTAACCCTTTTAGTTCTAAAGCAAATTTGATAGAAAATGAGGCCAAATTAGAGGAGAATAATTATAATGAAATTATGAAAGAAATTAAATACAATATTTGAAATGCTGATGTGTGAGCCTTCTCTGAAGGCCCTGACGCTTCCCCTCTGGTGCATCATGTGTAATAATAATTCAAGTCAACACGTCACAACTAACTTTGCATTGTCCTGTCTTTCCAGTTTTTCAAAAAGAAAAAGATGGCTGCTGCTCAGAAAATCACAAATCGACTTTTTCTGCCCTCTGTCTCTTTTCTAAAAGTCCTTAAATACAGAATAAAGAGAGGGTCATGAACAATCTTGTAGGGAGTTGTTTTTCCAGTGTGTCTTGGAGAGATGGATTTATTTGCACTTATGCACGCATGTAAATAAAGATGCATGTCCAAGACACGTTGGAAAAAAGGACCCATCAAAAAAAGATTACGTTTTGCATACTATGGTAGAACAGTAGCTGGGTTGTCACCTCACAGCTCTGGGTTCCCCAGTTCGATCCTGAGCTCAGGTTATCCTTCATGTGAAGTTTTTCCAAGTTCTCCCAATGTTCATGTGGATTTCTCTGAGTTCTTCAGAAACATGATGGTACATGAATTGGCAGTGCTAAATTGCCCCCAAGATGTGAGTAAGTGTCTGAACGTGTGTGTGTGGGTGTGGTGCCCTATGATGGACTGGTATCCCATCATGCCCCTTTTCCACCAAAGCAGTTCCAGGGCTGGTTCGGGGCCAGTGCTTAGTTTGGAACCGGGTTTTCTGTTTCCACTGACAAAGAACTGGCTCTGGGGCCAGAAAAACCGGTTCCAGGCTAGCACCAACTCTCTGCTGGGCCAGAGGAAAGAACTGCTTACGTCAGCGGGGGGGCGGAGTTGTTAAGACCAACAACAATAACAAGACCATGAAAAATCGCCATTTTTAAGCGACGAGAAGCAGCAGCTGTACAAACGCGAAGTCATCCATTATTATTATTGTTGTTGCTGCTGCTGCTTCTTCCGTGTTTTTGCTTCGATATTCGCGCCAAGGTTTATGCAAACGTAGCGACGTAACTGACGTATACAGCGACGTAATGACGTGGCTTCCCTTAGCACCGCGATCTATGGAAAAGCAAACTGGTTCTCAGCTGGCTCGCAAATTGAACAAGTTGTGAACCAGCACCAGCACTGGCCCCGAACCAGCCCTGGAACTGATTTGGTGGAAAAGGGGTCTCAGTGGGGTGTGTATTCCCGTATCATATCCAGTGTCCCCAGAGTCGGCTATGGATCCATGCTGACCAGAATAAAGCACTTCATGAAGTTGAATGAATGAATAAACGTATAAAATATGGCAGAAATGTGACTCAGACCTCCTAAAGTGTGATTTGCTAGATTAGATTTAAATCTTTTTTTTAATTCATATTCGGCACATTTACACCTGCATTTTTTATGTATCAGGTATTCTGTTGATATCGAAGACGTATGAAACAGCCAGGTTTAAACGGGGAGAATGTTGGCTGTATGGACTACAGGCTCAGAGACCGATGACAGTGAATCATCTTTTGTGATGGGATGAGTTGAGTCAGGGAACAGGTGAGAAAGTCCTGGCCAAGAGTCACAGGCTGGAGCGAATCCCTGTTCTTTAGCGCTGGATGAAGCTTAGTGGAGATTCAGAATCCTTTCTGCTGTTGTGATCAGAAAAAAATCCATGTAAATCAGCACTGCAGCTCTCAGAGGCTCTGTAAATAGTGCCACAGTTCGATTTCTGTTTATCTGCAACACGAAGACATTTGCTGATGGAAGTCGAGCCCGAACTCTTTCCATCTTCTTTATTTATGCACGGTAACACTTTCCGGCCATTAAGCACAAATTAATTGAGTTGGTTATTAAGTAAATGGACACTTATGGCTGTGCTGTTTAAGCACATTTGTACATGCACATTTATACTTTTCTCTTGTTTGTAACTGTTCTCAGTTTTCTATTCATCCCTTTTTAAGTGTTTTTTTTTATCCCCTGCCCAAACGAAGTTCAGCAGGGGATATAGAAACGGGTTCCGTCTGTCCGTCCGGTCACGTTTTCGTTTCCGGGCCATATCTTTAAAACTACTGAAGATGCCTTCATGAAACTTTGTATACATATCAAGCAACATGTGAACTGGTGCCTTTTGCTATTTTGGATTTTTGAAAAAAAATATTTTTCAAATTTTTACATAGAAAATAGATTTTGACTTGGTTTCTAAGAGCAATGTTCGTTTCCGGAGCATATATCCAAAACTATTCATGATACGGATTTGAAACTTGGTATACATGTTAACGAGGTGATGTAGACGTGCCTTTTCATACTCATCTCATCTCATTATCTCTAGCCGCTTTATCCTTCTACAGGGTCGCGGGCAAGCTGGAGCCTATCCCAGCTGACTACGGGCGAAAGGCGGGGTACACCCTGGACAAGTCGCCAGGTCATCACAGGGCTGACACATAGACACAGACAACCATTCACACTCACATTCACACCTACGGTCAATTTAGAGTCACCAGTTAACCTAACCTGCATGTCTTTGGACTGTGGGGGAAACCGGAGCACCCGGAGGAAACCCACGCGGACACGGGGAGAACATGCAAACTCCGCACAGAAAGGCCCTCGCCGGCCACGGGGCTCGAACCCGGACCTTCTTGCTGTGAGGCGACAGCACTAACCACTACACCACCGTGCCGCCCGCCTTTTCATACTAAGAAATTTAAATTTTCATGTTTCCATGGAAACAATTTCAGACTTCGTCTCTCAGGTTAGTCTTCGGGGTAGGTTTTGTTTCCGGAGCAGAACTTGAAAACTGAGTGGTACGGTCTTGAAAGTTGGTATATGTGTTGATTAAGTAATGTATATGTGCCTTTTGATACTAAGAAATGTGAGAAATTTTAATTTTTAGCTCACCTGGACCAAAGCTCCGGTGGGTTGATACCATGGGCTGCTGAGGTCAGTGTAAAGAGGTCGGGTTGGTTTCCTGCAGCACAAGTTGAAAAATGTGACAATATCTTGAAGCTTGGTATATAGTTGGTATATGGGGGGGGGGGGGGGGGGGGTATACCGTAGATGACTCTGTCTTTTCGGTATTCTTTGCCTTTCATCTCAGTAGAAACTTGGTAGGTAATTAAAGATGGGGAAAAATATCTATGCAAGATACTTGAACCATACCTGATACCTGAACAGTCACTGTACATGTTGTACGTCATATTTAGTTTGCTAATAAAACAGTTCAAAATACGTATACAAATAATAAACAATAATATAAGAAGTATAAAAATATTTTATACTCTGAGTAAGAACCAAGCTATTGAAGTTTGTGAGATTGTGAAGTAAATGTTTTGTTCTTTTCCCCTTCAGTAAAGATTTGCAAGCAGGCCCAGACACACAGAGAGAGAATTTTATTAAAAAAGTTTCATGTACACCGGTGTCAGTCTGTCTGCCCAAGACACACACTCTAGATCCCCCCCCCCCCCCCCCAAAAAAAAAAAAAACCCACTCACACTCTAGTTTCTCATAACATTTAAACCGTAACACAGATAAGGATGTTACTGTGTGCACGCACACATACCATTTTTCTCTAACCAGGTAGAGGATTGGCAATTTGGCAATGCCAAACAGTGTTGTTTTGGTCAATGGAACGCCTCTGAGGAGTTCTGAGAGTTTCATCAACTATGGTCTCACCATGACATCAAGAGAACCACCAAGTTGAAAGTATACAACGCCGTCGTCTTACCATCTCTGCTTTACGCCACCGAATGCATGGCGCTCTAAACACTTCAAGAAACCGACCAGGCTACAACTCTGACACCTGCATCGTCGTCGTCTTCTTCTTTTGGCTGCTCCTGATTAGGGGTCGCCACAGTGGATCTTTCGTCTCCATTGCTCCCTGTCTTCCGCATCCTTTTCTACCACACCTGCCACTTTCATGTCCTCTCTCACCACATCCAAGTATCTCCTCTTTAGCCTTCCTCGTTTCCGTGTGCCTGGCAGCTCCATCCTCAACATTCTCCTTCCAACATGCTCTGCATCTCTTCAGAGGCTCCAACTTGGGAAATTGCAAAGAGGGAGATTCTCCCTCTCTGCGAGTAGCTCGGAGGGAGACAAGTTAATGATTCACCACATTTTGTGTCAATTTCGTGTCAGTTAAATCTTAATAGTGACAGATCTAGATAAATCCAGTGACTAAAGACCAAACTTTAATATGCCTAAAGTTAATGTCAATAATGACTATTATAAACTGCCAATGGTAGACCCTCTGATGATAATGTTCTTCTAATAATATTCTGTTTCTAAGTCTAAGTTAGTAAAAGTCAGACAAGTTGGTTAGAATCGAACGTCTGGTCTGGTGATCTAACCTTGTCAGAGATAGGGTCGTCTTGCTGCCGTCCAAAATAGTCTGCCATTCGTCCCTGGCGACCATCGCGACGGGCGATCCGAACTTTATCTTGGTGATTTTCTGAAATTTCTTCTTCGTAGTTTGGCTTTCGCCATTTCCACCAACGGAACTTCGTTTCATTATCTCATTCAAGAGAACATAAAGTTAAAGATGAGCAGGCGATAAATGCGGACGCAAAAAACCAAAATGGTTGAGTGTCGCGGGTTTTCTCGTTCTCTTGCGCGTATCATTAATGGCGCCATCTGTATGCTTTATCGGTAACTGCTAAGACATTGGGTGGGCTCAAGCGTGCACCCTGCGGCGTACCGAATTCCGCTCGATTCATATGCGCGCTTGATCTGCGCGCGCATGCCTCCAGCATTCACTCCAATCCCCCCATTACGCCAATCGGTGTACCGACCGGGGAATCGGCATATACCGCGGGGTACACACTCAAGTCCACCCATACAATATCAGACACACGAAAAGCGGAAAGTCACCTATTAATTTTCGTCAACATAAACGTATCAAGTTATTTTTTTTAACTAATCATACGTAGTAAGGGTGGGTGGGAGATTTTTATGTTGTCAGCGGGAGGTCGGGAGGATTTTCTAAATGTTCCCTAAAGCGGGAGATCTCCCACCCACGGCGGGAGAGTTGGAGCCTCTGCATCTCTTCTCAGGATGTGCCCGTACCATCTCAGTCTCATCTCTCTTAGCTTAATTCCCAAGCTCTCCACATGTGCTGTCCCTCTGATGTGCTCGTTCCTTATCCTGTCCAACCTCCCAATTATCCTCAACTCCGCCACCTCCAACTTTGCCTCCTGTCTCTTCGTTAAGGGTACGGTCTCCAATCCATACATCACAGCTGGTCTCACTACTGTCTTATACAGCTTACCTTTCACTTTTGCTGGGACTTTCCGATCACAAACGACTCCTGAAATCCTTCTCCAACTGCTCCACCCTGCCTGCACTCTCTTTCTCACCTCACTATCGCAGCCCCCGTTTTCCCGCACAGTTGACCCCAGGTGTGACAACTCTGACACCTGTGTCAAATCCTCAAAATAAGATGGCAGGACAAGGTCCCTGATGTAGAAGTCCTCAGGTGAGCCAAGACAGTAAGCATGGAAGCCTTTATCACAGCCTCCCAACTTTATTGTACTGGACACATCCGGCACATGCCTGACACGCGACTACCCAAAGCCATTTTCTACAGAGAACTCAGCTGAGGAAGGAGAAGACAAGGAGGACAGAAACTGAGGTACAAAGACATTTTGAAGAGGAACATGAAGAACGTCGGAGGTATCGATCAGATGTGGGAAAGGGATGAGTCGGATGGCGAAGCATAATTAAAAGCTCAGTGTCTGCAATTGAAGACAGGCGTCAAAGGGAGGATACAAGGGCTCACGGAACCAGACATTCCATAGCAGCTCAACCAGGCCGTTCATGCCACCGCTGCGGACGACTCTGTCACTCTGGTGCGGGCCTCGCGGCCCATCTGCGTTTCTGCACATCCTAATGAAGCGGTCATCATCGCTAGCGATGGACAGCTGATGACAACAACCAGGCAGCGGATTACAAATATTCTGAAATAATAAGAGTTTTAAGAAGCCCTTAACCATTCTTCAGGTTCTTAGTCTCTAATACATATAACGTGAAATGTTTTCCTTTTTTGTGACAGAGTTAATGATGTTTACAAATTAGGAAGTAAACTTTTTGAATTTTAAAGCATTAATACAGCATTTTAATTAAACATTAAAATTCAATCGGGGGGAAAAAGGCAAAGGTCTAATTTTTTAATGAGAAAAGCAAGATCCTTGTATTCGATAATACACGCGCGCGCGCACAGAGCAGGATTTCTGGAATGAATATTCTGTGTAGGTGGAAGACATTATCGTGAGGATATGATATCGCTTATATTCATAGGGATCAGTATTGCATCGTGCATGTGTGTGTTTTCATAGGACGAGGATGTTTTTCTGCTTCCATCTGGGTGTGTGGTTAAGCAGTGTGACTGGAGCACACGTAAGAAATGACCTCAGTGAGCTGCACTCGGGTGCATGAGGTGCTCAGTGAGGCAGAGATGATGCATGTTAACTGAGTATCTTTACTGCCACCCACCCAACCCTAAACACACACACACACACACACACACACACACACACACACACACACACACACACACACACAGTTGCTTGGGGTGTTTAGCTGAATATATGCTATTTACAAACAGTGATCATTTGCTGATTTTACTAAGTTTCTCTCTCTCTCTCTCTCTCTGCATGTGTGTTTTCTCTCTCTCAGGTTTGGAAAGAAGAAGGAAGAGAAGAGTAAAGGTGAGAACAAGGCAAGCACACCTAAGCATGCGTCAGAAATGCTAAGTGAGGAGGAGTTGGAGAGGATGAAAGAAGAGAGGGAGAGGTGAGACCACCTGTGCTAGAGCTCTTAGCTGTTTCCTCCCACCCGCTCTTCATCTTTTCACACTCTCTCACTTTCCTGATATTAACCTGAGCGGAGAAATGATGGCAGTGGTTGTAATCTTCTCATCTTCCCGTATCTTCTTAAAGCACATTGATGTGTGTGTCTGTTTTAAAATACCTTATTTCTACACGAAATTACATTTTTCTACATTAAGTCCTTACAGGAGATACGCAGAGCCATGGCCTCACTTTTTGTTTATAAATGCCTTGAGACCTCAAGAATGCCACAGGAATAGCTTTAAGCGTTAACAATAAATCTAATATCGTCATTTTTACCATGAAAGTGACTCATATAGGTAGCGGTCTGAGTGAATGACCTTGACATCTGTGACGTCACCGCAGGAAGGCTGTCGGTCTCATCGCCATTTCCGCTATACTAAAACACAGAGCTGACTGCAACTTCCAGCTTCCATTTTGAGCTAATTTATCGCCATGCCACGTAGATGTGTTGTTGGCCGGTGCAGCAACACGACAGAAGGCGGATTTACGTTGCATTCATGGCCCAAGAATGTTCAAACTGCAAAGATTTGGACGCGTTTTGCGAGAAGTTCACAGGCACATTGGGAGCCTACGAAGTGGTCTCTCCTCTGCTCTGCACATTTTACTGAAGACTCGTACGAGACCTCTGATCTGTTGAGGAGCGTTGGCTATAAGCCCGTATTGAAAAAGGGTGCAGTCCCAACAATTAAAGGAAAAGAAAACTACAAGAAAAGAAAAGTAAGTTCAGTTGTACCGGTTCTCCCGGAGTGTGAGCTGAAGGTTGTTGCTAAAACCCAGGACGGAACGGGACGTGACATATTATCGCTCAGGCAGTGACCTTCCTGAGGTTGTTGCTAAAACTGGTGATGTCCCGTCCCGCGTTTTAGTAATTGCCTGAGCCGAGCAGTAATGGCGGAGTACTCAGTATGGAGAATGATTGGACCGGCCGTCTGATTTCTCCGCTGGATATGCTCGCCTTCCACAGCAATATCTCGCCCTTACGTGGAAGAAGCGAATGAATGGAGAATTGAACGAACAACTAAAAGTCAGATTGTTTTTAAACAATCGGCCACAAGGTCGGCCTTCAAGAAGCGAGACCATAGATGGGTAAGATGCGACTCTCGTTTGGATACAAAACAACAAAAACAACACTCGTTGTTTACCTGCATTTAGATTAATACATGTAACTTGTATTGTGTGTTTAAGTTACCGGTATAAGATTATTTAATTTGCTTCAGAATGTGATTGTCTCAGTTCATCTGATTATTTACAGTAATTAGCCTTTTATGTTTTATCAGTGAAAATGCATGCATGTACATGTACGTTGCATAAGTTATAACACCTATCCTGTTTTAATGAGAGTCAACCCACAATCAATGAAGTCAAATCAGTCTTAGTTGAGCAAGTCGGTGACGGTATTTCTTACTTTCACCATAAATGTTTATTTCTATGACTTTGGTCTATAGCTGCCAAAGGCCTCGGCCTTAAAACCGGTTCCCGCTGTGACGTCACGCACTCAGGGCTGGCTGGCTCAGCGGGGCAGCTCCAATGCCAACTTTGCGGTCGATTTTAACTCTCAAAAATATATACATTTTTTATTCCCATTTATGCAGCATACAAGAGTCAAGGGTAGAGATACTATCCACTCAGAAATGTATTTAAAAATAAAGGTTCTGTGTATCTGCTTTAATGATAATTAATTGTCTTCTATTAGAATTTGCATGGTGTTAGGCAGCGTTTACCTTTCATTCACGCTAGCAAGCAACACAGTGACAGACACCCATTTATTTTCTGTGCAAGTTTCAGGCACAGTCACGATTCCAACGAGAGCTACGAACAGCCTTTAAAATGAGTAAATGTGCTGTGCAAATTATTTACAGTTGCAGTCAGAAGTTTACAGGCACATGAAGATCACGGCAGTATTGGGCTTTCATTTATTTCTTTGAACTGTTCTTTTTCTGTGGCAGAATGACTGTACAACAAGCATCTTTAAAAGAAAAAACCAAGAATCTGGCACACACGCTTTAATTTATTTTGGGTTTTCTGAAATGAACACAGGGTCAAAATTATACATACAGGATCAAAAATATACCTCCACCCACTTAATCTAAGTTCCAAAATGCCTTTTAACTTGCCAAGACCATTTAGTGTTTCTGTTAGTGAACATGATTGACTATAGCTGGTAGATTCTCTGTGCCAACATAAAAAGGGTTTGTTGGACAGCACTCAGTGGATTGACCAACACACAGTCCAATGGGAAAGTCTAAGGAGCTCAGTGCAGATCTGAGAAAGAGCATCATAGATTTGCACAACTCAGGAATGTCTCTTGGAGCCATTTCTAAACAATTTCAGATTCCAAGCTCTTCAGTTCAATATATTGTACATAAGTACAAGTTATTTGTCAAGTTTATTTTATAGCGCTTTTAACAATAGACATTGTCGCAAAGCAGCTTTACAGAATTTAAAATTTGAAGGTGTAGCCACTTTTCCAAGCCACTTTGCTGGAAGAAGACCCAAACCGTCACCCTCAGCTGAGAAGATAATGGTTCGGATGGTCGGGAACAACCCATGGACCACCAAGGTACAGACCTGCCATGAACTGGAAGCTGCTGGAACACCAGTGTCACTGTCGACAGTCAAGCAAGTTTTACATCACCGTCCAAGAAAGAAGCCCCTGCTCCAAAATCAACACCAAGCTCGAATAAAGTTTGCAGCTAATCACATGGACAAAGAAAAAGCCTTCTGGAGGTTCCAGTTGATTTGTTTGTCTAAAATGGCCAAGGGTACAGAGGAACTGTACCAGTTGATAAGAATGATGGTGGTGGTAGCATCATGCCCTGGGGCTCTTTAGGAACTGGTGCATTGCACATAATGGGTGGAATAATGAAGGAGGAAGACTACCTCCGGATTCTTCACCATAACTTTAAACCATCAGAACCTTGGACACAAGTGGGTGTTGCAACAGGACAATGACCCAAAATACACATCAAAGCTTTTTGTGGAATGGATAAAGCAGGCTAACATGAAGCTTAAGACAAGCCCTGACCGCAGCCGTATCGAAAATGTGTGGATTGTACTTGTTGCATTTGAAGCAGGAAATTTTATGTCCGGTCACACATGGGTGTAAGTTTTCCGGCATGTGCCGGAAGTTCCGTTTTTTTTTTTTCGGTTCTGAAAGTGTCATTTTTCCAAATCGTGTAAATCCACTGAGATTTTTTTTTTGGGGGGGGTGGGGGGCTCTCTACGCCGCTCACCGATAAGTGGTCCTGACTAGCCCGTTGTTTCACGGTGTTATACATGTGTGATATCATGTTTCACGCACGTAGCACGTTGTTCGACCAAATCAACACAGCTATTCCAGTGTATATATTGTCAGACCCTTCAGGATTTCGCGATGTTGCGATTTGCAACATGAACACAAATTCAACCAATCCCCGCGAATTCAGGGCGGTGTTGCAATTATATCCAATCACTGCAACTTTCCCGCAAGTTTGACCAATCGTTGGCGTCGTCTTGAGGTGACGTCGACAAACTACCTTCCGCCTTACTTCCGTGTTTCCGTTCAAGAGCAGCAGCATGTGCGAGTCTCAGGAGAGACCGCCTGCACACAGCACTAGTATTAATAGTTTTTTTTTTTTCTTATATGAAGGCTGAGGCATTTCCTTTTGAATTTGAAGTCCGTGTTTATATAGGCTTCAATTCTTTATAGTGTTACTGAAAGTGTGTTATGTTTACAGTGAAGCACTGTGTGCACATTACATTTTTTTTTTTTTTTACATAATACAAGAAATTAATGGATGCCAAAATTTTGCAAAATGGTATTTTATTTTCCATTGTTTAGGCAGCTTCAGCATCATACTGTGAGATTCTGTTCAAATTGTTTTTTTTTTCTTCTATGAAGCCTGAGCCATTTATTTTATTAGTTTATAATTATTGTTTAATTTAGTCTTCAGGAGAGACTGCCTGCACACAGTACTAGTATTAATAGTTTTTTTTTTTCTTACATGAAAGCTGAGGCATTTATATTATATTTTAAGGTAACTTCATGTTGTGCTGTGAGGTTCTCTGCACTTTAACTTTTGAACCAACAGGAGCATTTGGATAAGTAAAGCCTATTTTTCTGCATTTTTGTAGTCCTGGTAATCTTTTATATTGGTGAAGTTGTTTATAGGACCATTTCTCAGTGTCTTTCTTCTTTTAATCAATAGTTTTTCAGTAATAACTTAATATTTAACATATGAATGAATTTATTTTTATTTCGAACATGTATAAAAAAATGTATGTAACTATTTGTACATACAAAAGAAAGAAAACGAGAAATAAAAAAAAAAATAACATGAAGAGCTAAGACATTACAAAACACCGCACATTGTTCGAAAAAGGAGTGGGAAGAAATACAATACTTTTTTAATTTCCCACCCCTTTTTAACTACCCCGAAATCCAAACTACATTAATACACCTATAAAAATATATACCATATATACACTTCATGGATATCTATATAAATATATAATTACAAAAATAAATATATACTACATACCATATATACACTTCATAAATATCTATATAAATATATACTTACAAAAAATATATATATACTATATACCATATATACACTTCATAAATATCTATATAAATATATAATTACAAAAATAAATATCTACTACATACGTATCCCTGTAAATATGAATATATAAACTATCCCCATAAATAAATATATACCATATATGCCATATACAAAGTTAGTTCTAATATAACAATCAACCCTATTCTATTTATCCCTCATCATCTTCCATTAACATACTTCCTCTAAATTTTTTTGTACCTTTTTTTAAACAGATTTATATTTGCACTTTGTTTTATTTCTGTCTCCAGTCTGTTCCATAAAGTCATATCACTCAATTTTAATCACAAAAAGAGAAAATCGCAACAATTTCTTGCAACTTTCACTTCCTTTCGCAATGTAATCGCGACAAAAACCTAAAAAACACCGCAACTTTCATCGCAATTTTTTTGAAAAAAACCCCGCAACATCAGACGTTTTAGCCCGCAACAATCACAAAAAAGGCCCGCGAAATCCTGGGGGGGACTGATATAGTAAAAAAAGATATCACAGCAAAAGCATATTAAAAATGGTTGTTTCAACATTTAAATTCGGAGTTGCTAGATGTTTTGAAATATCAAGCCTTGTACTTGAAATATTATTTCAGATGAACTGATGAAATGTATTAAACATTTGATGTGAATATGCAAATCATATAACTATTAATATTATAAATGTTTGCATGAGATTGCATGAGAGACAACCATTTAAAAAATTTTTTTCAAGCCCTAAGGGGGGCTCACCCCCCCTTTGTAAACACCCCCCCGCATGGCTGTGCCATGCACGTCTGACCTTGTCAGACTTTTTTTGAAAATGTTATACTTGCACCCATGGTCACAGGAATGATGTTAACAAATAAATCACACAATGGACAGGCAGTTAAGTGAAATCCCTGCAGTTGTGGTCTTGAAATAAAATTCCGAGTCCTCGATGTCCGAGACCGAGACAAGGCCGAGTAAAAATGCAGTCGATGACGAGACCTTCGAGAAGTGGCCTTGAGACCAGTTTCGAGCACAACAACATTCATGTGTAGCCCAATTCTGCCATGTCCGTTCACACCAAAAAGTAAACTAAAAAAGGTAATCATCTTTAATATTGCGATGCCCAAAATATTAAAAAGTTTGACTCCAGATTCTTCTTTTCCTGGGCTTTATTGCCAATATAATGCATTTTATAAATAAATAACAAAAGCAGTTTTAAATTATATAGTAGACCCTAAAATGGTGTGAATTCCAGAGATTTTATGTAGTTAGATGTAGGTTGGTTGGTTTGCTGTAGGAAAAAAAAATTAAGTTTTCTTCTGGGCAAGTTATTTTGATGTGTTTTTACATGCATTGTATGATCTGTGTAAATACATTCAGTTTTCCTTGAGAATACCCACAGAGACCCTGTAAATATAGAATAATGAATAATTTAATATAAACTTCATTTCTGAAATTCACCTAAAAAGCTGAGGAACATCTTCACGCCATTATCCTGATGAAATGCTAAGCTTTATAAATGTGTGTGAATATTCACATTTGAAGCCTCTACAGTGTCTTGCAAAAGTATTCATCCCCCTTGGTGTTTGTCCTGTTTTGTTGCATTACAAGTTGGAATTAAAATGGATTTTTGAAGGGTTGGCACCATTTAATTTACACAACATGCCTACCGCTTTAAAGGTGAAAATTGTCGTTTTATTGTGAGAGAAACAATAATTAAGATGAAAAACAGAAATCTGGAGTGTGCATAGGTATTCACCCCCAAAGCCCTAAATAAGAGCTGGTCCAACCAATTCACTTCATAAGTCACATAATTAGTTGATTAAGATCAACCTGTGTGCAATCAAAGTGTCACATGATCTGTCACATGATGTCTGTATAAATCAACCTGTTCTGGAAGGACCCTGACTCTGCAACACTACTAAGCAAGCAACATGAAAACCAAGGAGCCTCCAAACAGGTCAGAGACAAAGTTGTGGAGAAGTATGGATCAGGGTTGGGTTATAAACAAATATCCCAACCTTTGAATATCCCAGGGAGCACCATTAAATCCATTATAGCAAAATGGAAAAAACATGGCACCACTACAAACCTGACCAGAGAAGGCCGCCCACCAAAACTCACAGACCGGGCAAGGAGTGCATTAATCAGAGATGCAACAAAGACACCAAAGGTAACACTGAAGGAGGTGCAAAGATCCACAGCGGAGATGGGAGTATCTGTCCATAGGACCACTTTAAGCCGTACACTCCACAGAGCAGGGCTTTATGGAAGAGTGGCCAGAAGAAGCCATTGTTTAAAGAAAAAATTAAGAAAGTAATGGCATGAGAAAACACATTTGGAGTTTGCCCAACAGCATGGGGCAGACTCCCCAAACATATGGAAGAAGATTCTCTGTTCAAATGAGACTAAAATTGATCTTTTTGACCATCATGGGAAATGCCATGAGTGGTGCAAACCCTGAGAAGCATGGTGGTGGCAGCATCATGCTGTGGGATATTTTTCATCTGCAGGGACAGGAAAGCTGGTCAGGACTGAAGGAAAGATGGATAGCACTAAATACAGGGCAATTCTGGAGGAAAACCTGTTTGAGTCGGCCAGAGGTTTGAGACTGGGATGAAGGTTCACGATCCAGCAGGACAATGACCCTAAACATACTGCTAAAGCTACATTGGAGTGGTTTAAAGGGAAACATTTAAATGTCTTTGAATGGCTTAATCAAAGCCCAGACCTCAATCCAATTGAGAATCTGTGGCATAACTTGAAGATTGCTGTACACCAACGCAACCCATCTAACTTGAAAGAGTTGGAGCAGTTTTGCCTTGAAGAATGGGCAAAAATCTCAGTGGCTAGATGTGCTAAGCTAATAGAGACATCCCCCAAGAGACTTGCAGCTGTAATAGCAGCAAAAGGTGGCTCTACAAAGTATTGACTTTTTTTGGGGGGGTGAATACCTATGCACACTCCAGATTTCTGTTTTTTATCGTCTTAATTATTGTTTGTGTCACAATAAAACAACAATTTTCACCTTTGAAGTGGTAGGCATGTTGCGTAAATCAAATGGTGCTAACCCTCCAAAAATCCATTTTAATTCCATCTTGGAATGCAACAAAACAGGACAAACACCAAGGGGGGTGAATACTTTTGCAAGGCACTGTATGTTTTCCTGCCATCCCACACAAGCAGGGCTTCAGTATCCATGTTAATTTTGTCATTGTTGTATTTTAGTGATTTATTTAACAGTCAAAGCTGCTAGCTGGATGAACATGCAGTTTTTCTAATTTAAACAATGATACCATTAAAAAGATGTTTTTGAGAGCAGTGGTGCTTTAAATATTGCAAGAGATTGCCTTCATTATTAGTAAAAGTGTAAAGCTCTTCCACGATTTCGAACGGTGGTGTAAGAATAACAGTAGTCACTAGAGAGGTAAATTATTGAATAGTGATATTTCAGCTTGCTATTTTGAGAGAATTATGAGCTATTAGAATACTCCGTGATCAAACTGTAATAAGAAAGCAGAATAAAATAAACAGAAATCTTACGAGGTCTCTCACTTGGCTGTGTGGAACCTACCAGTAGAGACACAGGAAATAAATTAATTTCGTCGAATCGAGAAAGATATTTTCACATTATTTTGTGTTGTGTTTTATGAGGCTTATGGTGAGTCAAAAGAAGCATGTCTTCCTCCTGTTCTCTTCCATATGGTCCAGCGTGGCCCAGAAGCTGCTTTTCTGTGTTCCTGGCCTTCTCTGGCTTGAAAGAGGGAAAAAAATGAAATAGATGCGAGCTGTTGTGCTTTCTATCTGCTCATGTCCCTGTTTATCCAGTAAGTCATATTGAGGAAAACAAGAAGAAAAAATAACAAGCTGAGGCATCTTGGACAGTAAAACGATTGCCACATGGAGTAGATTCCAGTAAAAGCCACATGCACTTATTACATCCTGAACCTTTCATACAGAAGCCGACCCTGTGGTTGTTTTTGTGTTTTTAATATCTGAACCATCTCTCTTTTCTCTGTTCACCAGGATTGAAGCAAAGCACCAGGAACTGAGAGATCGACAGGCTCGAGACCGCTTTGTTCCTCCGGATGTAGAGGATGACGACGTGGACCCCAACTACGCCCAGATCAACACATTCAGAGGACGCTTATCTCCTTCTCAGTCTCCATACGGGACCCGCAGCTCATCGCCTCAGAGAGCCACACACCTCACCAACCACAGCCGAGAGCCGTCAAGTGAAGATCCGCTCGATGGCCTCTACGCAAAGATCAACAAACCGAGAGGCCCAACCGCACACGGAGCTGACAGGTGAGGAACATGTTCACCCAGAATGATGGCGAGTTTGAATCTCGACAGTACCACAGCCATCCATGACTGGGAGCCAAGGGAAGAAAAACTGGCCGTGCTCTCTGGGTGTGAGTGATAGCATACACTCTCTTCTCTGTCAATCACAGTGACACTCGCAAATCATGGGCATCCGTGAGCTGATGTATGCGGAAGAGGGCAGATAGCGCTGTTCTCGGAGTTTGTTACACTACCCTGTGCACAGTTGCGCTTGCCTTCGAAGACGCGTGTGCCCACTTTGACCCTTCCCAGTTGGTAGCTGTTGTATGATTAGGGAGAGTTAGCGAGTGGGTGGGAATTAGCAGGTGACCAAATTTGGGATAAAGATAGGGGAATTTAAAGAAATGCTTATCTTCTGTGGTGTTTTTTTTTTTTTCTCCCCAGATGAAAATGTTGTTATACAGGCTTTGCACAGTCACGTGACCCCCCATAGCAACGGTAACTACGACGCCATGACAGGAGGCAGCTTGTAGTGCTTCATTCAGATGAGTTAGTTGTTATTGATCGTTATGAGAAAGTTTTGCTGTGTTTTTAGATCTGTAAAACGTTCTGAATGAAACAAAGACATTAGATTTTTTAATTTACCAAAAGTAATTCATCACCCCGGGGGGGAAACCCCACAGAGATTTCTAAACCTAGAAGCGAAAAATGGCTCGCAAACATTCGGTGGGACTCAGTGTCGAACGGCGAGGTCAAAACCCCTATAGTATGCGCGCTTCATTTCCACGATGGTAAGAATTACAAAAAAAAATTAATTTCAGAACTTAAAGGATGGGGCGGCACGGTGGTGTAGTGGTTAGCGCTGTCGCCTCACAGCAAGAAGGTCCTGGGTTCGAGCCCCGGGGCCGGCGAGGGCCTTTCTGTGTGGAGTTTGCATGTTCTCCCCATGTCCGCGTGGGTTTCCTCCGGGTGCTCCGGTTTCCCCCACAGTCCAAAGACATGCAGGTTAGGTTAACTGGTGACTCTAAATTGACCGTAGGTGTGAATGTGAGTGTGAATGGTTGTCTGTGTGTCAGCCCTGTGATGACCTGGCGACTTGTCCAGGGTGTACCCCGCCTTTCGCCCATAGTCAGCTGGGATAGGCTCCAGCTTGCCTGCGACCCTGTAGAAGGATAAAGCGGCTAGAGATAATGAGATGAGATGAGACTTAAAGGATATGGCACATGGATTTTTTTCTGGGTATAATTATGTATAAAGGACATAAGAAATGCCATCTAAATCACTGCAGGGCGTCAAAAATGTGAAAATCATCACATTATTCAACTTTTTTATACATCAGCGTAAAACAATGATTCGTTAATTAGCTAGGTGGTCACGTGACCCGTGACGTCACAAAAACTTTCCAAGGAGCCAGCGCTTGGGAATCTAATGTAAACAGGTTACCGAAATGGACACCATCGACAGTGATATTCCCGATGTTTCACAGAGATGTGAAGTTAGACCTTATCAGTTCGAACCGATAGCTGGAAATTCACATGAACATGGATCTTGTCTTTACTCTGACGGGTCAGATGATTCTGAGAGTGAGAGTTCATTCAGTCCCCATGAAACTGAAAGCGGTCGGCTCGATAACACTTCCTGGTAAGTTAAAAACAATTCTGCTCAAATGCTAATGATCTGTTGAAAGAAGTATTATTTTTGTATCATACATTGAAAGTTCATCATAGATCTAGCTAAAGTCCGTTGTAAGCTAGTTTTTTTTGCTGATATTTTTCGAGATTGATTGAGATACAATGCTTCCAGAGTCCGAGATGAAAACATTCAAAATGGCGAAACGCCATCACACAGCCAACAACACTACGCCATTTGGCAAAAGAGATGAAAATTAAGAAAAGTTAAACAAACTTACCAACATAACATTTATTTAAATGTTCATTAATGTTACAGGATTTCTTGACTGTCTCTACAGTTGTAGGAATGTTAGGCCCTGTATATTATGGCGCTATCACTGCCTCCATGAACCCGGCTATACGGCCTCTTAAATTTGGCTTGGCAATTAATATCGCTCAGTACCTGAGTATTAATGTTGAAAGAATCCTCAGTGAAATGGTCCGAACACAGTTTGTGGGAAACAGTAGGTGCAAAGTTTTTTCTACGGCAGTAGTGAGCCCACACTTTCCTCAGCTTCGGGTCCTTGGGGAATGCAAAAAAACTTACTCCAGGGCATTTCCCATTGGAATTATTGCAACCATAAGCAGCACAATACACCATGATGTCCAATGTACGTTAAAGACTATAAAAACAATTTTCTTGTCATTCACTTCTCCATTCATCTACCCGCTTGTGCTGTGCCCGAAAGTTTTTGTGACGTATGATCACGTGACAGCGGCTCTTCCGGTTGTAAACTATGCATATCGGAAGTCGAGCAGAAATGCCATATAATCATCACGAATATAACGATTTTGCTGAATTTAATAGATGATTTTGTATTTGTTAATGCAATTAATTCATATTTTTAATGGAAAGAAACTGATATAGCGTGCATTTATGTTTCATGTCCCATATCCTTTAATGTGCTTTTTTTGGAGGCATAAGCCATTTACAAGAAACAGACGTACATGTTTTTGCCTTCGTCATTCAAATTCCTGCTTCAGCTGCAAGCAGTAATGCTCCTACATGCGAGCAGGCTTGACCCCAGCCAGCCATACAGTTGTAGTGGGCTGTTAATAAATAATAATAATCAGTTCAAATTATATCACGCCTTTCTCACACCCAAGGTCGCTTTACAACTGGAGGGAAGAGAGTCCATCAAAAGAGGGTCAGGATGTAATTCCAACGGCGTAGCTACTACAGTCCTACCAAAAGGCACACAAAGATAAATCCCACACCGCCTTGCACAGCCGCCGCGATGCTGCTGGGCAACATCTCTCGGAACACCGCACCAAGCACAGAAGCATCGCCGCACAGAGCGCTGGACAACCACGATGTTAAAAGCGCAACGAGCGCACTGCAGTCCATAACGAGGAGCACAGGCATCACCCATGGTGCACCAAGGCCTTATGGGAACCGATGGCCAAAACTGGGGCCGGAGCTACGCCGCAACCGGCAGACAAAACACTCAAACCAAAACAAACATCAAACTACACGAACACAAAAAAGAAAAACAAAGGGGGGGAAAAAGAAAAATGAAAGCTCCAGTGAGAAGCGGCAGCCAAAACGCGCACAGCGTACTCTCAACTGGAAACGGAAACATCCTGGCTAACTGGGGTCGAGCCTGCTCGCGTCTAGGAGCGTTCCTGTTTGCAGTTGAATCAGGAATTTGACTGATGAAAGCAAAAACATGTACGTCTGTTCCTTGTAAATGGAAGTCAATACACTTCCATCATTTTTACATGGATGCAAACGGCGCGCCTTTTGGCGGATGCCAACTTTTTCACGGCTGTCTGGGGGACTTGTGTGAATCGTGCAGATCCGATGAGGTTTTTTTTTTTTTTGGGGGGGGGGGGGGCGTTGGAGTGTCTGATTATAATTTCATCAAAGTAAATTCTGTATTAAAATTACTAAATAAGCAAATGCCGTTACAGTCCATGAAACATAGGAAGTATAAGTATGAGAAGAAAACAGTAAATCAGAAAGCTGCGCACGTAAAGCCAATTACGTAACTTGCGTTGGACTGATGGAAATCCTTGCGCGTGCAGTGAAGTGCAGCCAGCAGCAGATAATGGCGCGCAGCCAATTGGCTTTACGTGTGCAGCTTTCTGATTTACTGTTTTCTTCTCATACTTCCTATGTTTCATGGACTGTAACGGCATTTGCTTATTTAGTAATTTTAATACAGAATTTACTTTGATGAAATTATAATCAGACACTCAAACCCCCCCCCCCCCCCCCAAAAAAAAAACCCTCATCGGATCTGCACGATTCACACAAGTCCCCCAGACAGCCGTGAAAAAGGCGGCATCCGCCAAAAGGCGCGCCATTTGCATCCACGTTTTTAACAGCTATCCAAGGTTTCAAAGGAGTTTCATTTAGTCGCTGCGAGTGGTTAACCTGGGTAGAAATAATAACGTAAGCTTGCTGACTCATTGTCAATTACCAGTGGAAATAAGCAGAGTAATCCCTCAGAAATTCCAACCTTTCCAGTGAGAATCTTTCCATTTTCTGTTGCTTTACCTACGAAGATGCAGCTTACCCAGCCTGCCACAAAAAACTGGTTAGCTTTTCGGCTTTTGTAGGCCTTGATTTGATCTTTCATGTAAAGACTCGTACAGGACAGCAAGTCACTATCTATGTCAAGGACATGTATGTCAAATTTCCATCGATACTGGGGGAAGAAAAAAAAGATTCATTACATTGTAGGGATCGATATTACTGATATTCTAGTTGAGATTTTTTTGTAATTTTTACACTCTTCAGGGTTTAAAGAATCCTGGTATTTCAGGAGAGAAGGCACGTGTTCCATCGCTCTCATCCCCATTTTGTTTTAACCTGCCTACTGTTGTTATGGACCAGCGAGTGGCTTCGTGGGTAGCGTGTCCGCCTCTCGATCAGGAGATCGCGAGTTCTACTCACGGTCGAGCCATACCGAAGACCATGATAAAAATGGTACCTACTGCCGTCTGGCAAGGCACGCTGCAATACAGATGCGAGTGGGGAGTCAAACTCTCGCGGTTACCAGAGGACCCGCCCCACACTGTAACCCTAGCTATGGAGCACTTGCATGTGACGTCACAGCCGATCCAGATTGTGACAGACGCCATCTTGTCGGTCAAACGCCATATTCCGCCTTCTACTTCTGGGTCTACTTCTGCTTTTACTTCTACCTTTTCTTCTGGAAAACCCTACTATATACAATTCTACTACAACGGCTGCGGCTACAAGCTCTCCCTACCTGTGCACGTTTTTTATGTTTTTTGTGTGTATTTTTGCGTGTTGTTCGTCTGTACCGGACTTCAATATCCACTACAACCGTATGGACTTACTGGACATTGGTTTCCAGCAGAAAATGACGGTTTGTAGCGATTTCCATCGCATGCACAACATTCCGGACGAGGAAAAAAAAAAATAAAATAACATTCCGGACGAGATAGCGAGACGAGCGGGGTCTCCGTGGATTGTTATCGGAAGCAACGCGAAGGAGGCGGCATCGGGAGAGGACGCAAAAGCGAGGCTGCAGGCAGAGCTGGCCTGTTGACTAAGCTCAGAAAACAGCCACTCAAATCTCCACTGCCAGGCCTCTACCTCTCCAATGCCAGATCCATGTAAACAACACGGACGATTTGGAATTACCTTATTCTATTCTATAATCGGCTGGTCAGTGCTATACTCAATACTTAAGTGACTTACCCATCCAATGAGGATTCTTGTTTACAAGATGCCACATCTGAGTCGCTGACAAATCCTGAATATATGGATCTGGCGTTGGAGAGGTAGAGGCTTGGCAGTGGAGATTTGAGTGGCTTAGTCAACAGGCCGGCTCTGCCTGTAGCCTCGCTTTTGCTTCCTCTCCCGACTGTAAAGATGACTGTCCAGAGATTTATAAGCACGCAGTGCTTCACCACTGAACAGCGAGGGAAAGTTAATGAGGTAATTATACACGTCCAGGTATTCCGCTGGCAGTTCAAAATCCGGTAGTGAAAACTCCGTCCGGAAAGCCATAAGGGTCACAAATCTGTAGATCGTTTATTTTAGACATATCTAGTTATCTGTTCATTAGAAAAATGAGCCGTGTAGTCCGTTGGTTGAAACTGATCCATTCTGTACACGAGTGTAGCAGTATTCAGCGGTGTTTTTGACCGACAAGATGGCGGTTGTGTACTTTCCGGTCACGTGACTGCAAGATCTCTATGTAATATACTGTAGGCGAGAGGCCGAGGGCTACGGAAACGGAGATCAGCGCTGCCAAACGCGCCATATATGGTGCAGGACGGGCTTTGACTTTTTTTTTTTTTTTGGACTGTTGTTATGGGGGTCACGTGACTGCGCAAAGCCTTTACTAGTCCAAGTTACTGAATTATTCGTGCGGACTGTTGGTGTTTGTTTCCGGACCCCAGTACTTTTTACTGTATTATAGTTACTTTTCCTCTCTGTTTAGCAGTGCCAGGTGCAGTATGCCAGCATGCTTTTGAGATTGTTGTTAAATTGAACTTCAGATATTTTTCACTTCCTCTTGCCAGATTTTGTGTAATTATGTATCTCGTGAGCTATTCTTACAACTTGGCAGAAGCAATATTCAACATTTCCACTACCTCATTTCTTCAAGCAAGGTCATGCAAAACGAGCAAAGGTCTAGCTCGACTGAAATTTTGCTTTCAGTGCTTCTAACGATCAGGGAAGTGTTGTTTTTCCGAAGTAGAGAGTTCGGTCCAGACGAGAGGAATTAAAAAGTAAGAAAAGATGATGGAGGCTGCAATAGTGAGTCGAAACAAGTAAATGCATAACAATACATGGCTATAAATCAGTCAATAATTTCCGTTTCTCAACAAATACATGTTTTTTCTTACATGATGTTATTTGAATGCGAAAAGGAAACGAGCTTGTTTTTACCATTTATTGGGGGTTTTCACGTAATGTTGGTCTCATGATTATCGGATACTTTCTGCTACAGAAAAAAGCTACAGTAAGGAATGTGCATGTCTCTGTGCTTTAAATACAAGCAAAAACGCTGATTTGGCGTGTCTTTGTGTAACAGATTATGTGCATCAGGTGTAAATTATCTTCAGTAATGTCTGCATGATGGAGAAAGAGCTGCAGCGCTAATCGTGTAATTATGTTTATGTGGTTTTATCCTAATAACTGCCAGAAACTTGGAGCACGATGCAAGTTTTCTCGTGCTTACTCATGTATTGGGGTCGAAGACTAATCAGGTCTGCTCTGCATGGTCCCATCATCCACTTAGACATCTCCATACACACACTCACACTCATCATTTCTCTCTCTCTCGATTACACAACCACGTACATAATACATCACCTCATCAATATTGTTGACCTCACTTTTCCATCGTCTATCACAAAGTAGCCTGTGAGTCCCATGAGTGACTGATGTGCAGCTCTTGACCTTGTGATCTACCACTCCATTTATGATCACCTCGAATAGTGGGGGTGAGAGCAACAAATAACTCCACCTACACACGCACGCTGCCGCTCCCCAGCAGTCAGCACTGAGATTAACTTAAGACCCATGGCAAATGATTTGCCACTTCTGATGAATAAAGCGTCTCTAATTTCCTCACCTGCTGCCCAGGTGTGAGGAGGTATGCTATGTTTTTCACTGCATATCAATTCCCCACCTGTCTCTCTGCGAAGTCCTCGATTTGGATTTGCCGAAAGCCTGCTGATGCGATACTTGCAGGCATGTTGACATAGCGTGATGAATTAGTTATACATCAGTGGTGCCTGTGCTCAGAGAGTCTGCTAAATGTGAGAGTCACCGTGCCGTAAAGAGGCTGTATGATTTAATACCAGCCACAGAGAGCCATTAAAGAAAGCGAGTTATTTAGAAAGGCCAGCAATTTAGAACAGTCTGCTGCTCGCTGTGGTCGTAAAAAAAAAGGCCACTCAACCACCTCTACTATCACACAGGCCAGGGAGTACAGAAAGTCATTAATCGTTATAACATTCTCTACTCTGTGCTCAGTCTATCGTTTCGTTACACTTTGCAGATTTATTTATTTATTTATTTCCTGTCTGAAATGATGGAATAAATTAGCTCCGAGAAGTCTAAAAAGTATTGGAATGATGGGTGTAGTAAATGTTTTTGTTTTGATTTTCAGCTGCTCTGTCCATCTCTCTCCATCATGAGAGCTACTGAAAAGTTTCGTTCAGCAATCAGCATGCTTACAGATTGTGCCCTTTCAGAACAGTTCCCTTTTGTAGAGAGAATGCAATATACAACTAGCCTGGGAAATCCCATGCTGCTTTGCACAATCGTTCCGATCTGAAAAGACAGCATGGAAACTATGGTCTAAAGCAGGGGTCACCAAACTTTTTTCTCTGGGGGCCACATTGTCGTTCCTGACTGTGATGGGGGCCGGGGTCGGGTCAGCTATATCACATAGAATTGTATGACCCAGACAAATATGACCACCAGCAGGCCTCACTGTGTAGTAGAGATTACTAGCCTGGCACGGCCATCCCCACTACTATATCTATACTACTATATCCCCACTACTATATCCCCACTACTATATCCCCACTACTATATCCCCCACTACTATATCCCCACTACTATACCCACACTACTATATCCCCACTACTATATCCCCACTATTATATCCCCACTACTATATCCCCACTACTATATCCACACTACTATATCCACACTACTATATCCCCACTACTATATCCCCACTACTATATCCACACTACTATATCCCCACTATTATATCCCCACTACTATATCCACACTACTATATCCCCACTATTATATCCCCACTACTATATCCCCACTACTATATCCCCACTACTATATCCCCACTACTATATCCCCACTACTATATCCCCACTACTATATCCCCACTACTATATCCCCACTATTATATCCCCACTACTATACCCCCACTATTATATCCCCACTACTATATCCCCACTATTATATCCCCACTACTATATCCACACTACTATATCCACACTACTATACCCACACTACTATATCCCCACTACTATATCCCCACTATTATATCCCCACTACTATATCCCCACTACTATATCCACACTACTATATCCACACTACTATATCCCCACTACTATATCCCCACTACTATATCCACACTACTATATCCCCACTATTATATCCCCACTACTATATCCACACTACTATATCCCCACTATTATATCCCCACTATTATATCCCCACTACTATATCCCCACTACTATATCCCCACTACTATATCCCCACTACTATATCCACACTACTATATCCCCACTACTATATCCCCACTACTATATCCCCACTACTATATCCCCACTACTATATCCCCACTACTATATCCCCACTATTATATCCCCACTACTATACCCCCACTATTATATCCCCACTACTATATCCCCACTATTATATCCCCACTACTATATCCACACTACTATATCCACACTACTATATCCACACTACTATATCCACACTACTATATCCCCACTACTATATCCACACTACTATATCCCCACTACTATATCCACACTACTATATCCCCACTATTATATCCCCACTACTATATCCACACTACTATATCCCCACTACTATATCCCCACTACTATATCCCCACTATTATATCCCCACTATTATATCCCCACTATTATATCCCCACTACTATATCCCCACTACTATATCCCCACTATTATATCCCCACTACTATACCCCCACTATTATATCCCCACTACTATATCCCCACTATTATATCCCCACTACTATATCCCCACTACTATATCCCCACTACTATATCCACACTACTATATCCACACTACTATATCCCCACTACTATATCCACACTACTATATCCCCACTATTATATCCCCACTACTATATCCCCACTACTATATCCCCACTACTATATCCCCACTATTATATCCCCACTACTATATCCCCACTACTATATCCACACTACTATATCCACACTACTATATCCCCACTACTATATCCACACTACTATATCCCCACTACTATATCCACACTACTATATCCCCACTACTATATCCCCACTACTATAACCCACTACTATATCCCCACTACTATATCCACACTACTATATCCCCACTACTTTATCCCCACTATTATATCCCCACTACTATACCCCCACTATTATATCCCCACTACTATATCCCCACTATTATATCCCCACTACTATATCCCCACTATTATATCCCCACTACTATATCCCCACTACTATATCCCCACTACTATATCCCCACTACTATATCCCCACTACTATATCCCCACTACTATATCCCCACTACTATATCCACACTACTATATCCCCACTACTATATCCACACTACTATATCCCCACTATTATATCCCCACTATTATATCCCCACTACTATATCCCCACTACTATATCCCCACTACTATATCCACACTACTATATCCACACTACTATATCCACACTACTATATCCCCACTATTATATCCCCACTATTATATCCCCACTACTATATCCCCACTACTATATCCACACTACTATATCCACACTACTATATCCCCACTACTATATCCCCACTACTATATCCCCACTATTATATCCCCACTACTATATCCCCACTACTATATCCCCACTACTATATCCCCACTACTATACCCCCACTACTATATCCCCACTATTATATCCCCACTACTATATCCCCACTATTATATCCCCACTACTATATCCCCACTACTATATCCCCACTATTATATCCCCACTACTATATCCACACTACTATATCCACACTACTATATCCCCACTACTATATCCCCACTATTATATCCCCACTACTATATCCCCACTACTATATCCACACTACTATATCCCCACTACTATACCCCCACTACTATATCCCCACTACTATATCCCCACTATTATATCCCCACTACTATACCCCCACTACTATATCCCCACTATTATATCCCCACTACTATATCCCCACTATTATATCCCCACTACTATATCCACACTACTATATCCACACTACTATATCCACACTACTATATCCCCACTACTATATCCCCACTACTATATCCACACTACTATATCCACACTACTATATCCCCACTACTATATCCACACTACTATATCCACACTACTATATCCACACTACTATATCCCCACTATTATATCCCCACTATTATATCCCCACTACTATATCCCCACTACTATATCCACACTACTATATCCACACTACTATATCCACACTACTATATCCACACTACTATATCCCCACTATTATATCCCCACTACTATATCCCCACTACTATACCCCCACTACTATATCCCCACTACTATATCCCCACTACTATATCCCCACTACTATATCCCCACTACTATATCCCCACTATTATATCCCCACTACTATATCCCCACTACTATATCCCCACTACTATACCCCCACTACTATATCCCCACTATTATATCCCCACTACTATATCCCCACTATTATATCCCCACTACTATACCCACACTACTATATCCCCACTATTATATCCCCACTACTATATCCACACTACTATATCCACACTACTATATCCACACTACTATATCCCCACTACTATATCCCCACTACTATATCCCCACTACTATATCCCCACTACTATATCCCCACTATTATATCCCCACTATTATATCCCCACTACTATATCCCCACTACTATATCCCCACTATTATATCCCCACTACTATATCCCCACTACTATATCCCCACTATTATATCCCCACTACTATATCCACACTACTATATCCACACTACTATATCCCCACTACTATATCCCCACTATTATATCCCCACTACTATATCCCCACTACTATATCCACACTACTATACCCCCACTACTATACCCCCACTACTATATCCCCACTACTATATCCCCACTATTATATCCCCACTACTATACCCCCACTACTATATCCCCACTATTATATCCCCACTACTATATCCCCACTATTATATCCCCACTACTATATCCACACTACTATATCCACACTACTATATCCACACTACTATATCCCCACTACTATATCCCCACTACTATATCCACACTACTATATCCACACTACTATATCCACACTACTATATCCCCACTACTATATCCACACTACTATATCCACACTACTATATCCCCACTACTATATCCCCACTATTATATCCCCACTATTATATCCCCACTACTATATCCCCACTACTATATCCACACTACTATATCCACACTACTATATCCACACTACTATATCCACACTACTATATCCCCACTATTATATCCCCACTACTATATCCCCACTACTATACCCCCACTACTATATCCCCACTACTATATCCCCACTACTATATCCCCACTACTATATCCCCACTACTATATCCCCACTATTATATCCCCACTACTATATCCCCACTACTATATCCCCACTACTATACCCCCACTACTATATCCCCACTATTATATCCCCACTACTATATCCCCACTATTATATCCCCACTACTATACCCACACTACTATATCCCCACTATTATATCCCCACTACTATATCCACACTACTATATCCACACTACTATATCCACACTACTATATCCACACTACTATATCCCCACTACTATATCCCCACTACTATATCCCCACTACTATATCCCCACTATTATATCCCCACTATTATATCCCCACTACTATATCCCCACTACTATATCCACACTACTATATCCCCACTACTATACCCCCACTACTATATCCCCACTATTATATCCCCACTACTATACCCCCACTACTATATCCCCACTATTATATCCCCACTATTATATCCCCACTACTATATCCACACTACTATATCCACACTACTATATCCACACTACTATATCCCCACTATTATATCCCCACTACTATATCCCCACTACTATACCCCCACTACTATATCCCCACTACTATATCCCCACTACTATATCCCCACTACTATATCCCCACTATTATATCCCCACTACTATATCCCCACTACTATATCCCCACTACTATACCCCCACTACTATATCCCCACTATTATATCCCCACTACTATATCCCCACTATTATATCCCCACTACTATACCCCCACTACTATATCCCCACTATTATATCCCCACTACTATATCCCCACTACTATATCCACACTACTATATCCACACTACTATATCCCCACTACTATATCCCCACTACTATATCCCCACTACTATATCCCCACTACTATATCCCCACTATTATATCCCCACTATTATATCCCCACTACTATATCCCCACTACTATATCCACACTACTATATCCCCACTACTATACCCCCACTACTATATCCCCACTATTATATCCCCACTACTATACCCCCACTACTATATCCCCACTATTATATCCCCACTACTATATCCCCACTATTATATCCCCACTACTATATCCACACTACTATATCCACACTACTATATCCCCACTACTATATCCCCACTACTATACCCCCACTACTATATCCACACTACTATATCCACACTTGATTCCTGGCACATATTTGTTTATATTTACTAGTGGTTTGCAAAAGTAGTAATCGAGTCTTCACACTTTGTTTTAATTTGAAATACCACAAATATTCCATTTATTTATTTTCTAATAAAAATAATATCAAAGCTGTCAAGGTAAGAAACATCTGCCTATTTGAGGTGATTGACACTGGCAAAGGTGAGTGGAAAATTATAAATTGTAGGTAGGCCTGTTGATATTATTAATAATATAAATAATAATTGTATGCAGCACTTAATAAAGGTCAAATAAATAGGCCTATTAAACTCTCGTGGTTACCAGAGGACTAGCCCCCCACTGTAACCCTAGCTGTGTAATAGGCGAGAGGCCGAGGGCTATGGAAACGGAGATCGGCGCCGCCCGATGCGCCACATACAGGTTGGGCCTGGTTAGTACTTGAGTGGGAGACTGCCTAGGAATACCAGGTACTGTAAGGCGTGGGAAGGACTTTAACTAAATAGGCCTATAAAATAAATACATTTTAAAAAACAGTGAAATTATAATAATATGAGCAATAGATCAATAGATCACAGCAGTTGTGCTGTGTCCTGCACGTCATTGCTCTCATCCATGGCCAAAGCAAAAAACTCGAATTCTGACGCTTTCTCATTCAGCTGGTCATACACGTTGTCCCCCAAATCTTCGGTTCGCCTGGTCATAGTAGGTGCGGAGAGACTCACCGCGTTGAGCGCATCCTTCTTGTCGGGACACACCTCCTCGGCCACAGCAAGCATGCATACTTTAACAAAGTCCCCATCAGTAAACAGCTTTCCATGGGTAGCTAGTAGGTGAGCTACCTTATAGCCAGCTCGGACAGCAGCCTGATTGATCTGGGTTTGGTGAAGGAATACATTCTGTTGTGCAGCCAGTCCGCATTTCATCCTCCGAATCCTGTCTTCTCTTGTTTGCCCTCGCAAACTAGCATACTCTTTGTGGCGGGTTTCATAGTGACGACGCAGATTATATTCTTTGAAAACCGGCACACTTTCTTTACATACAAGACAAACTGCACGGTCCTTACACTGAACGAAAAAATAATCAGTGGTCCACTGTTCTTTAAAAACTCTGCACTCTCTGTCAGCTTTTCACTGACTGCTAGCCATTTTGCTGTCCTGAACACTGACAGTTCTCTGCGCATGCGCTGCCTGTCACTGCTTGATCGCGAACATATGACGAAAAGTCGGAAAATATGAATAGTTCATTTTATAACTAAATATCGATTTTAATTGATAAAATCAACAAAATACAAGATGCAGACATGTTATTATTTGCCAAAAAGCAATTTAAAAAATAGGCCATGACCACTTTTGGGGATTGCCTCATAGGGCCGGTTCAAGTGATGGGGGGCAGAGGGGCTGGGGGGCCGGTCAAAGGGGGGTGGGGGGCCGGATCCGGCCCGCGGGCAGTAGTTTGGTGACCCCTGGTCTAAAGGCTCGCCTGAGTTAGGGAGCCAATCAGAGAGTGGGGAGGGGTGGAAAGATGATGACGCGTACTACTCGACAAACGGAAGCTTGTAGTTTGTTTGGGACTGTTTACGGATCACATTTAACATGGCGGCGAGCGATACGAACCAAACTTTCGATCAAGCTTTAGACACTGTTCTGAATAGTTTAGAGCGAAAGTTTGTTTTGAAAAAAGAACAGTTTTGTTTTGCCTTCTCTTTCTCTTTCCTTCTCTTCTTCGCCTCTTCATCTTCTTCGTCGCTCTAACTACGTCACCGGGTACAACTGCCATGATTGGCAATGGGCTACGTATACGCCAAATGATAGACATTCGCAACGTCCAATAAACGGCTGTTGACAATCGTAAACCACACCTCCCCTACAAGAAATTCAATAGGCGGATTCCAGACCATATTTCACTTGTGATATGGTCTGGTGTTAACCAGACTAATATACAACCCCTTTAGGAAGCGAAGAAGCTTTAACTGTCCAAAGAACCTTTTCATCTAGAAGTGTACACCCAAGTTTATTTCTTCTACGGATCTAACACACCACATCCAAAAGTTGATCGGTCTTGCAGAAAACCCGACCATGCTAGCCCTCATGCACAGATGGCTCAACCAGGCTTGTAGTACTCGAGTCCGACTTGTGCCCTAATTTTAAGGACTCGCGACATGATTGACTTGGACTTGGACGTGGACTCATGCGTTAACTGCATTCGGACTCGTAAATTGGAGACGAGGACTCGGATTTTTTCTTAATTTTTTGTAACATGCCGTAATAATTTGGCATAAAATATTTATATCTACATTAATTTTTATACTAATTTCATGCAAGAGAATGCGCATTCACCTGTTCATACGTCATGTTCAGGAACAAACTAACGTTAATGGCACTAAAAGGCCTGGAGAGAAGCCCCTAGGATTGTCCGTTTTGCTTATACAGACTTCTCGTGCAGTGGGAAAAAAAGCACTGCTATGTGTTCCATATGTAGAAGAACTATCGAGGAGGCGATGGGGACAACCTCGAACTTCAGTCATCATTTGGCAAGACTCCACCCAGAGAAGGAAGTGACACGCTATGTTCATTGCTCTGTTGATAGCGGGGCTTACTTGCTGAGTGATGAACTAGCGAGTGTTAACCCTCTCTCATGTTATTTGCCCTGTTGATAGTGGGCGGGGCTTGCTGAACAATGAACTAGCTAGTGTTAACCCTCTCTCATGTTATTTGCCCTGTTGATAATGGGCGGGGCTTGCTGACCGATGAATTAGCTAGTGTTAACCCTCTCTCATGTTATTTGCCCTGTTGATAATGGGCGGGGCTTGCTGACCGATGAATTAGCTAGTGTTAACCCTCTCTCATGTTATTTGCCCTGTTGATAATGGGCGGGGCTTGCTGACTGATGAACTAGCTAGTGTTAACCCTCTCTCATGTTATTTGCCCTGTTGATAGTGGGCGGGGCTTGCTGACCAATGAACTAGCTAGTGTTAACCCTCTCTCATGTTATTTGCCCTGTTGATAATGGGCGGGGCTTGCTGAGCGATGAACAAGCTTTTTATCTGTAGCCTATTAACTAAAACGGGGCAGTCGAGCAGTAACGTTAGTCCAAAGCAGCAGCAGAGACGGTTTCACATAAAGGCAGCAACAGCCACCGTCAAATGGTGCCATTGGAGTCTTGTTCTTGGACTCGACTCGGATCAATAATGGACTCGACTCCGCCTCAACTCGAAATTTTCTTTAATGACTTGAACATCGAGGACTCGAGACTGAACTCGGACTCGAGGTTTAGTGACTCGACTACAACGCTGGGCTCAACTACTTCACTCCTGACCATATGAAAAAGAATAAACACTGTTAAATGTGCAGTCAGTGTTGAGTAGATGTTAGGTGAAGCTAGTTGTTCTGAAATTACAACTGTCCTCTTCAAAGCCACATCCTCGGAACAAAATCTTGCGCTAGAACACCTGAAGGCTTCTTGTGGTCTTATAGTTAAGGGTTGCTTTCCTTTATGATGGGGAACACTTTGTTTGTCGGGTTCTGTAGAAAACTTTTAATGGTTCCCCCAGAGGGACCGGCTTGGTAGCCCATAATGGTTCACCATTTCCTTTCCCATCCCTTAAAGGGATCCTCCAGCAGCCGATTGATTTTCAAACTTATTTTATGTAAAATTGGTTGTAGATTTCAAAAATCAAACATTCATTTTGGAGACCAAATAGTTGTCGAGAATTATTTTTTATTTTTTTTAAGAATACCAATGGGCTTCCTATGGTGGTGATGTACTGTATGCGATGATGTCAGGTAGCGGTTGCTTGGAGCAACTCAGCTGTTGATATTCTTTGTTTACGTTGTAGTTTTGCTAGTTTTACCAGTATTTTTACCAAATTTATCAGTTTTTAAATCAGTATGCCTCATTGAGTAGCATATAAACACCACAATGATGCTAAAAAGAAAGCACTAGTTGGAACTAGACTGCATTTCCACAGAGAAAATGCAAAGTGTGCTTGCTCAGCTGTGTAGCAGAGGGTCACTGACAGAAAGTGGATCAGACATGAGCCCTCGTGCTGCAAAATATTTTTTCACATGATCTACAGAAAGTGTGCGATCACTACTACAGGAAGCCCATCTGGTGTTCTAAAAAAAATAAATGCATTTTTCTCGACAACTATTTGGTCTCCGGAAATGAATGTTTGTTTTTTTCAAATCTGCGATTAATTTTACAGAAAGTAAGTTGAAAATCAATCTGCTGGAGGATCCCTTTAAGAGTTTAGTGCGACATGGTGAAGGTTTCTGACATGATTGTCAGGCAAGTAGAGGTGCCTCCATGTCCTGACTGGTTGAATGTTAGTGGCCCACATCACTCGTCTGTCCGGTGTCGTCCATGTTTCACGAAAATCTCTTCTTCTCTCTCGGTTCTTCATAGATTTTTATTCTTTTTGGCAGGAAGGTTGGTCTGCCCGGGGTGCATATGGCTTCTACCCAGATTTGCATAATTGCAATTAATAATGAAGATATGGTGTAAGTAAGCCCTAACGAGCAGTTTCCACACAAATTGCTGCTTCTCCCTCAATTCTTCACTGATTTTTATTATTTTTGGCAGGAAGGTAGGGGTACCTGTGATGACCTGGCGACTTGTCCAGGGTGTACCCCGCCTTTTGCCCGTAGTCAGCTGGGATAGGCTCCAGCTTGCCTGCGACCCTGTAGAACAGGATAAAGCGGCTAGAGATGATGAGATGAGATGAGGTAGGGGTACCTAGGGTGCATATACCTTCTACCCAGGTTTGCTTAATTACAATTATTAATGAAGTTATGGACTAATTAAGCCTTAATGAGCAGTTCGACAAAAATGGCTTCTTCTCAGTGAATTCCTCGCCGTTTTGGATTCTTTCTGGCAAATATTTGAGCTGGACTGGTTGAGAGTAGGACTGCACAAGCTGGCCCGCTTTAGATCATTCCTTCTGGACTAGACGGGGCCAGAGTGAGCTACGCCGTCATTGACGGTCTCGTTTTAAAATACAATTTTAAAATGAATGATTTTTGAACAGTTTTTTGTTACTGTGTCATTAATCACTCACATGAGAATAAAAATATCCCATTCAGTCTTTTATTTTTTTACGGATCTCTCTGGATCGCCGTTCTGATGATGTAACCTTTTAAGCAGGGTTTCATGATCTAATGTTTCCTTCCAAAGCTTGTAGGCCCACATGCTTGTTGAAGTCCAAGTTTTCAGACTTCTGGAAAACCAGAAACCTGCCCCAGCAGCACTGCTGTGGTGAGCTCAGCTTGCGCTTTCCTCCCCTCATGCATGAAGCCAGGACTGTGCTCGTTGAGAGTAGCCACTTCACTCTCATTCCTTCAAGCCTAGCCTTCACCTACAAAAAAAAAAAAAACTTTCCTTTTCATTCTCTGCACTGGGCTCTTCGCATGCAGGCACTCCAACTCGCTGCCCTTGTTTTCCACCTCTCCATCTTCCCTTTCATCTGAGAGCCAGAGCGAGAGAGCGGGCAGGCCAGAGGCCGTGGGGATTGAAAGAAGTGAAGCTCTTGAGGCGCTTCTTGTGTGGGAAAAGAGCAGGAGTTGGGGGGGCGGATGAAGGCTGCAGGCTGCATCTCCAGCCCTGAAGTGCTCCTGGAACAAAAAAAATTCCTGATGTAACAACCTCGGCCCTCTAGGGCTCCGGTCCACTCCAATTAAAAACTAATCATTTTTTTCTCTGGAGAGAGGATCCAGGGAGATGCAGAGCGGGAGAAGAGGAGGGAGTTGTTTTTGTGCACAGTGAAGGAGAAAGAGATGGAAATGGAGGTGGACGCTGTTGCGTCGCGTCTCTGCAAACCTTACTAAGAAATAAAGCAGGAGGGCGCGATGGGCATGAAATGTGGAATGGTTGAAGAAAGCATTGTGAGCCCTCACTCTGTCCCTGTGTAGTGAATGGTGTGTTCAGGATGTACCCGTGAACAATAACCTCCACGCTGGCTCGAACAAACAGCCCATCACTCCCCATCAGCCGTCCAGCAGGGTCAGAACTGAACTCAGCACGAATCCATCAACGGCCACTCTGCAGGTCAACTATGTTCACTCAAGCGCCCTATCAGCTGGCATTGTGCTCCTTATATCGCCGGAAGATTTTGCCAAACCGGCCAAAATGTGCCACAGCCAGGATTTTTTTTTTTCTTCCTCCTCTCCCACCTGCCAATTCCCTCCTGCTCTGCATCCAGCACTAGAGCTGCATTGCTGTCAGAGTAATTATATAAATCAATAGATGGAGAAAGAAAAGCTTTTAGTGCAGGTTGGGTGAGTGCTCGAGTGCTTTTCTCGCTGTTAATTAATCAGCCATTCTATTGAGCTCAATGGGTGCTCCAGATGCACACGCCACTGCCGTTTTTACACGCTGCCAAGCTGGTTTCTTAAGTGTCTCCCTGCATCCGGGCCCCCCCTCTTCTCCAATACCACCCCCCTCTCTCTCACGCTGTCTCTCAGAAATATCCCTGCTACAGGTAATTGAAGTGGGACCTTCTGTGCATGTGTGTTTACACACTTGGACCAAAGAACGAGAGAAGAGAGGTTGAGAACGAGAGAGGAAGGTCTCTCGTATTTGTACAAGAACTTCCTGGCTGCCACTTACTGACTGAAATTAATTCCCCATCTCTCACAATGGAGTAGGTGCGTACAGAAGAAGAAGGGCAAATAAACACACACACATTTTATGTGTGTGGGTTTTTTTTTTCTTCTTCTTCTTGCAGATGCATCCAGTAGCTTAGCAACAAATCTTTTCTGAGATGTCTTGTGTTCTGTTTTTAGCAACAGCAGGATTTAAGGTTCGACTGTTTTGCAGGATTTTGAATTGTTTGCATTTCGTAGCTCATTAGCCAAACCCTGAGCTTTGCTTTTTTTTTTTTTCTCTCTCGTTCCTTTTACTTTACTGTATAATTATGCTCCGGAGTGACCAAATAAGTCTACTTGCTTTGGATTGTTTATCACAGATGTGTCTGGCCAGCTAGTCTTGTGTATTCGCGTGACGGCAGTGTTCCTGAGCGTAAGAGGTGTTTAATGAAACGGCCTCAATTGGCCATCACCTGCATAGCAGCAAATTAGAATAATGAGAGAGAGAGAAGAGGAAAGGCAAGGAAAGGAAAGGAAGGGGAAAAAAACATTGATTGCCTGTCCAAATAATGTTATGCTAGCCAAAATATTTCTAATTATTTCTTCAATTGCAAATGGCATGTAAAAAGTGCTGTCACTTCTGATTAGGATGCCACAAAGCCAACCTGTCATTGAGGGCTATCTTTTGTTGTCAAATTTCATTTCTGGAAATGTCTACCAATTAGAGCTCAGCGGCCCGGGGCCATTAGTGAGCAGGGGAGCAGTGGGGAAAATTAAGAGATCCACTGCGTTCTGCTCCTTGCTCCCTCAGTATTCACATGCTCACAAGTGCTTCCTCACAGCTTCTCCTTGTCGCTGCTTAACAAACTCGGGTTCTGAAGCCAAGGAATTTTCTCTCTTTTTGTGGTTTGTGTAATAGGGTTAAGCAAAGAAATGAGGGGAATAAGATTAGACCTAGTGTCATTTGATGTGAAAGCACGACATGCCTTTGTTTTTTTTTAATATAAAGTTACAGCCTGAAAAAAAGGCAATAGTTTAGAAGCAAACAGCATTCCTTCTGTGTTAGGTAAGGAATAAGGTCTGCTGTTTTTGGACACTCGTTATCAGTGGGGTGAAGTGATGCCATACAAATTGATTACTTTCCTAGAACAGGAAAAAAGAACTTAGGGCCCGTTTACATGAGGACGCTGTCGGGTAAAAACGACTAAATATTTTATCGGAAGTGCCTTTCGTCTACACGGGGACGGCGTTTCCGAGGCTGAAAAACGGAAAAAATTGAAAACGCCTTCCAGAGTGGATAAGTTAAAAACAGCCCCCGTTGCATATCCGTCTAAACTACCCAATACGCGGAACTCTGCTCGGATCTGCTCACGTCGGGTACGCGTTTACGTCATACATATGTCATATACCGTACATGCCAGCCCGGGAAGTAAGAAAGTAAGTAAAAAAGTAAGAGCATGTCTGATTACATCGATCCAACGGACCTTCAAGCTGCTCTGGCAGCTTTAATAAACGTCCAGGAGTCCTTCGAACATCTATACCGAATCTGCACATATACCGTTAATGAACAGAGGCGGGTATAGCATGCTCTTACTTTTTTACTTACTTTCTTACTTACCATAGCCAGAGTAGTCAAAGTTTTCGCGGCGCAGATGTGCAGATCAGACAAGACGGAAGCCGTTGCGCATGCGTGCAGACATAGCGGAGGTCTTTCACAGCACCACCTAGCCGCCTGGCATGCACATCCAATTGAATTCCACACATTTATGCGTCACCGTATAGACGCAGATTTCCTCCTTGAAAACGGTCGTGTAGACGCGGAAAAAAAAAGTGAGAACGAAAACGGACTTTTGCGTTTTTGTTTCAGACCGTCCCCGTGTAAAGTGGGCCTTAAAACGTATCTCTTTAGAATGGTTTATGAATAACTTATGATATCACATATCTATATATACTTTTTTTAAGACATTTATTTTAATTGTACATAGTCAGTTTAGATTATCCATCCATCCATCCATCCATAACCGCTTATCCTGTACAGGGTCGCAGGCAAGCTGGAGCCTATCCCAGCTGACTATGGGTGAGAGGCGGGGTACACCCTGGACAAGTCGCCAGATCATCACAGCGCTGACACATATACCCTGTCCACACTAGGGATTTTGTACCGATACGAAACTACTTTCGTGCCGCAGCACCTGTCCACACTAGCAACTATACCGGTCCTGTAGCGGTATAACTGTATCGGTACGAAACCCACAAATGTATGGGTTTCGTACCGGTACAGTATCGGTACTGTAGCGCTTCGCTGTAGTGTGGACAGATGAAGCGGTTCTGTATCGATACAAATATAATGCGCATGCGCAAAGTCACACACCTCAATCGATGTCTTCGCTGAATAAAATAGTGAAGAACGGAGATTCGTTTCTTTCTTTCTCAACTGCCTCGCGCGTTTTATACGATTCAACTGAATAAATGACCACCAGAAATACAGACTGTACACTGACAACAAAAAGCACACACGCGTTGTTTCATCCGCCATATTCTCGGAAGGAAGTTACTCGGTAACCACGGAAACATTTCGCGCACACGAATTTCAACTACCGTGAAAGAAAACCGCAAACATTTCTCGCTAGTGTGGACAGATGCACTAAACTGTACCGGTATACTTTGTATCGATACAGTTATACCACTTTCGTACCGGTATAAGTGTGAATACAGCAATAAAGACAAACAACCACACTCACATTCACACCTACGGTCAATTTAGAGTCACCAGTTAACCTAACCTGCATGTCTTTGGACTGTGGGGGAAACCGGAGCACCCGGAGGAAACCCACACGGACTAGGGATGTTAACCGATGACCGTTTGACTGGTGGTTGACCGAATCAACGTCAACCGGTTAATTTTTTTTTGGTTGTTGGTGAAAAAAAAAAAAATCAATCGTTTTGAAGCTACCGATTTTGGAGCGGAGAACCTGGAATTCTGTGTTGTAAACGCTTGGGGCATGCCATGCGGTGTAAGGACGACAGCTGACAAATCAGAAACACCCATTCAGTCATGTCCCGCCCCAGTTGAACACCGTTGCCACTCAGCGAAAGAGAAAAGTGTAGACACAGGCTTTTTAGCTTACAAATTACTATTCTGTTTTTTTTTTTAATTATTATTAGAAGGCACATGGAGTTTAGTCCTGCCTTGGCCAGTGCATTCTGAAAGTGTGTTTCGGTCTGTAGCCAACAATGCATGTTATTGCAGATCAGATCTCTCCACACAAACTAAAGGCGCAGATGCCGACTTTTTCACGGCTTTTTCATGGACTGTAACGGCATTTGCTTATGTAGTAATTTTAATACAGAATTTACTCTGATGAAATTATTCAGACACTCCAACGCCCCCCCCTAAAAAAAAATCGGATCTGCATGAGCCGTAAAAAAGGCGCGCCGTTTGCATCCCTGTTTAAACTCATAGGTTAACCGACTTTAACCGGCTAATGAGGCTCGGTGGTCGGTCAAGATTTTTTTTAGTTTTCGCCATCCCTAACACGGATACTGGGAGAACATGCAAACTCCAAACGGAAAGGCCCTCGCCGGCCACGGGGCTCGAAACCAGAACCACCTTGCTGTGAGGTGACCGTGCTAACCACTACACCACCGTGCCGCCCTCAATTTCAATTATTATTAGTGTAAAGCGCCATAGAGTGATAGATATGGCGCTATATACGGTAAATGTGTCCATTTATTTATTTATTATTTCACAGTATTTCCTGTTGTATTCCCCTTATACCGCAGCAGTGGTTCATTATTATTAATTAAAGAATGCCACATCATCCTTTTTTTTATCCGTTTATATTTACATGTAACCTTTGTAAAACTAGTTAGTTCCTACAAGAAGAAGCCTTTATTTGTCACATGTACACTTAACCACAGTGAAATCCGTCCTCTGCATTTAACCCGTCTGAAGCAGTGAACACACACATACCCAGAGCAGTGGGCAGCTATGCTACAGTGCCCAGGGAGCAGTTGGAGGATACAGTAGGTGCCTTTGCTTTAGGACACTTCAGCCATGATACAGAGGGAGGGGAAAGTGCTATTCATTCACTCAACTCCCTTGGCATTTTTCCTGCCGGTCCCAGGAATCGAACCAGCGATCCTTTGGAGCCGACCTTCAGGCTACGGCTGCCCCGATTTTCAATTCTGCCCTCATTCCTGTTGTGACTTACAGTGGTGCTTGAAAGTTTGTGAACCCTTTAGAATTTTCTATATTTCTGCATAAATATGACCTAAAGCATCATCAGATTTTCACACAAGTCCTAAAAGTAGATCAAGAGAACTCAGTTAAACAAATGAGACAAAAATATAATATTTGGTCATTTATTTATTGAGGAAAATGATCCAATATTACATATCTGTGAGTGGCAAAAGTATGTGAACCTTTGCTTTCAGTATCTGGTGTGCCCCCCTTGTGCAGCAATAACTGCAACTAAACGTTTGCGGTAACTGTTGATCAGTCCTGCACACCGGCTTGGAGGAATTTTAGCCCATTCCTCCATACAGAACAGCTTCAACTCTGGGATGTTGGTGGGTTTCCTCACATGAACTGCTCGCTTCAGGTCCTTCCACAACATTTTGATTGGATTAAGGTCAGGACTTTGACTTGGCCATTCCAAAACATTAACTTTATTCTTCTTTAACCATTCTTTGGTAGAACGACTTGTGTGCTTAGGGTCGTTGTCTTGCTGCATGACCCACCTTCTCTTGAGATTCAGTTCATGGACAGATGTCCTGACATTTTCCCGTAGAATTCGCTGGTATAATTCAGAATTCATTGTTCCATCAATGATGGCAAGCTGTCCTGCCCCAGATGCAGCAAACCAGGCCCAAACCATGATACTACCACCACCATGTTTCACAGATGGGATAAGGTTCTTATGCTGGAATGCAGTGTTTTCCTTTCTCCAAACATAACGCTTCTCATTTAAACCAAAAAGTTCTATTTTGGTCTCATCCATCCACAAAGCATTTTTCCAATAGTCTTCTGGCTTGTCCATGTGATCTTTAGCAAACTGCAGACGAACAGCAATGCTCTTTTTGGAGAGCAGTAGCTTTCTCCTTGCAACCCTGCCATGCACACCATTGTTGTTCAGTGTTCTCCTGATGGTGGACTCATGAACATTAACATTAGCCAATGTGAGAGAGGCCTTCAGTTGCTTAGAAGTTACCCTGGGGTCCTTTGTGACCTCGCTGACTATTACACGTCTTAATTTTGGAGTGATCTTTGTTGGTTGACCACTCCTGGGGAGGGTAACAATAACTTTGAATTTCCTCCATTTGAACAAAATCTGTCTGACTGTGGATTGGTGGAGTCCAAACTCTTTAGAGATGGTTTTGTAACCTTTTCCAGCCTGATGAGCATCAACAATGCTTTTTTGAGGTCCTCAGAAATCTCCTTTGTTTGTGCCATGATACACTTCCACAAACACGTGTTGTGAAGATCAAACTTTGATAGATCCCTGTTCTTTAAATAAAACAGGGTGCCCACTCACACCTGATTGTCATCCCATTGATTGAAAACACCTGACTCTAATTTCACCTTCAAATTAACTGCTAATCCTAGATGTTCACATACTTTTGCCACTCACAGATATGTAATATTGGATCATTTTCCTCAATAAATAAATGGCCAAGTATAATATTTTTGTCTCATTTGTTTAACTGGGTTCTCTTGATCTACTTTTAGGACTTGTGTGAAAATCTGATGATGTTTTAGGTCATATTTATGCAGAAATATAGAAAATTCTAAAGGGTTCACAAACTTTCGAGCACCACTGTAAGTGATAAAACGTTGTGGTTATCGTATAACTCGTGTTTTAACAGCTATAAACAGTCGCTCCCTCACCAGCCTCTCGTTTTCTCTCTCTTAAAGTTAATAAGAAAAAAACGCAATGCAATTTTTAAAATGCTGACGTGGTCCACCCGCTGTGCAAGTTGTTACTATAGAAACAGTGACATATTATAAACTCATGCTCTAATATAAACTGATGATTTAAAATCACAGCCAGAAATAGTTGCTGTTATTAAAAAAAATATATGAATCAATATACCTTCTGAACAATCAGGTTCAGCGCTGTTCTATCAATAAAAGATGCTAATAAATATATTTATTATTTCTAACATCTGCTTCGTTCTGAAAACACTCTTTAAGACTCGGTGTCTGTCCTGCCACAGCAACTGACGAACTCTGTGAAAGCGAGAGAGGAGAATTGAAAGAGAGAGAGAGAGAACCTGAAAGGAGAAAGAGATTACAGAAGAAGGAAAAAGAAACTGAAATGTGCTGTTTGTTTCATGTCGCCTGATTAGGCTGCAGATTGAGAAGAGTGTATACATGCTTCTCTCTTTGTCGAACAGATAATGATGTCTCTTTTTGAAGTCTGTAACTTGTCAGTGGTCTTTTTTTCCTTGTTTCTTCACTCTTGTCCCCTCTCTCTCTCTTTCTCTCTGTTGGTCTTACTGACAGTGTTTTTGTGATCTGTTTCTGAGATGACATAATTAGCTACGCGCTGGACTGTGCGTTCGGGTTTTGCAGTTAGGAGTTTGGACAGGCCTGTCTGCTGGATTCATGCGGGTTCGTGCCGAAAGCCATTATTTACCCTGCGCTGAAGATCCGCGAACTCCACGCCTCGTTCCATCATAAAACACCTAACGGAGAGGTGCGAAACCAACCAGTTTCACAAATAATAGTGGATTGTGTTAAATTAATCATGCAAGATGTGTTATGTAGAATAGATGGCGCTGGGGGGAAAGAAAAAAAACCAGACGGCGAATGGATACACGCAAGAAAGCAGTAAGACCCAGAGTGCAGCCATTGTTCTGCGAGTCTGTGGAGGTGTGAGCTTGTCGTCTGAGAGATCTTATGAGCACCAAGGTGTAAAAGAGAAGATTTATGACATGACTTTGAAGACCTCACAGCATTCCCAGATGTTTGTGATCTCCATTTAACAATATTACACTTCTATAACAGAGTTCATCGCCGGCTGTCGGTACACCCATCTGCCGAATAATCACACGGAGTTCGGGGATCAGTGGCTGCTGTTGATGGCGACATTGATGGTGGTTTTGCTGAAGGGTGCATTAAAGGTACACTTTTGAATCCCAGAGAGAGACTTGAGCTTTGAGACTCGCACAGGGACACACAAATGAGGAGTATCAGTGCGGCATTTGGGGCACGGGGGAGTCTGTGCTATATGGAGAGAGGAAAAAAAATACACTTTTTATATAACCAGTAGTAATTAAATTCTTTTACAGTTCAATTTAGTTAAGTATTTATTAATTAACTATAAATCTGAGAATTATTACAAAACCATGGCAAGTTCATTTCGCGCGCACGTGTGTGTGTGTGTGTGTGTGTGTGTGTGTGTGTGTGTGTGTGTAACCAGGTTACCGCATGCCTTATTAATGACTCTATTCATTTGAAGCATCTCTCATCTCTCAGCCTCCTTTGGAAGCCGGCCAAGTACCCAATCACTTACGCATGAAATGAATAGATAAAATTGTCTCATTTCTCTTTCTTTCTTTCTTTCTTTCTTTCTTTCTTTCTTTCTTTCTTTCTTTCTTTCTTTCTTTCTTTCTTTCTTTCTTTCTTTCTTTCTTTCTTTCTTTCTTTCCGGCTGAGCACTAATTCTGTCTTGCTGCAATCAGACAGCCATCACTGTTGCCCGAGGGAATCGATAGCATAGGCTCTGTAGTTAATGTCTGGCTCTCTTGCTGCTGTGAGAGGGAGAAAACAGATATCTGCAGCCTTTATTGAACTTTTCCAGCTCTCCGTTCTGTAAAGTGTCATTGTGGAAGAGGAAGAGCAGCGAGGTAGATGAAGACGTCAGGTGCTAGAGCTCGGTTTACCTCTACCAGCTATATAGAGGGAGAGACGGTGTATACTGGGCCCGTCTTCTCCATTCTGATTCCTAATCTCCTCCCTCTCTCTCTCTCTCTCTCTCTCTCTGTATGAGTGTGTATGTTTGTGTAACTGAAACATGACTGATGGTGACTTCAATTAAAATCTGAAGGCTGTGCTTTATCAAAATGGCAGCTGTAATTAAGTTTCTTGGGTAAAATATGGTCATGTACAACTCTTAATCCCTCCAGTGCATGCTCCGACTCGGGACTTGATGGGACAAACTGAAAAAGTAGCCTCGGGCCACACACGCGCACATATACGGGTAGGAATGATATCATAAAACCTTAGACTAGCACTACATCATATTATTATATGGCACGAGCTACTTCCGGTAAAATCGTGTGTCTGATTGGTTGCTTGGTGGGGAGAATTTTCCCATATTGCCCGTGGGCAATTACAGACTTTCTTTTCAAGGCGCCAGCTATCAGCGTTGCAAAAAATAAACTGGAAATCAAAAACATCCGAAACACAAAAGACAAACGAGTCACCGAGTTATTCAAGAAATGAGCAACAAAGAGCATTCAGAAACCGCTAACCGCTAACACAAATTCAGTTTTGAAACCGCTAGCTGTTTGTTCTGCATGCGTGACTCAACTACATTACAGATATGACATGACTGAAAGCAGCGTCACGCCTCATTATCATGACTGTCTATCAGGGGTGGACAGTAACGAAGTACATTTACTTGAGTACTGTACTTAAGTACACTTTTTGAGTATCTGTACTTTACTTGAGTATTGATTTTTTTTGAAACTTATGACTTTAACTTCACTGCATTTCAAAGACAAATATCGTACTTTTCACTCCACTACATTTCTGTCAACGTCCTCGTTACTCGTTACGATGAAGCAGATTTGAAAGTGGATGTTTTTTCTTTTCCTTTCTAAAACGCGATTGTTTTTTTTACAGGTGACACTGAGACAGCCTATCAGTAATCACTAGGGTCGCGTCACGTCCATAGACTGTATAAAATCAAGTTCAGTGATTTCTCAGCAGCGTTATTTAACATGATCAGTTGATGGCTGAATGGAAGGAGGCGGTTCTTCTGGGGAACGCACGCACTCATGGCTATAGCTAGAACCCACGTTTCAGTTTTCAGAAAGGATTAAAGATTCGTTTTGTTTTAAATGTTTGCTTTGTTTGCCGAAAACAAACCACATCACGGCCTACAAAAACTCGCCGTCCAACCTGCGGAAGCATATTGAGGGATATAAACGTTTTATTCCAAGAGAAAGCTTGCAATGAAGTTGTCTGTGCTTTTAGAGCTAGCGATAACGTTGCAAACGTAGCTATGCAGTCTGGTTAGTCAAATTACTTTCTATGGATTTGCCCGCCAAGTTGCCATCGCCTTGTCTATGGCTAACGTTAACACATAGCCCATGTTTACATTAGACCGTATCAGCGGATCATCAGATTAACGTTTTTAAAACGATTAGTGTGCACACAGCAACACCAATACACGATTTGCGTGCACACAGCAACACCAATACACGGATACGCTCGGCTCTGCAGGCATCCTGCGCTCCAAATCACTCTGCCCTGAACAGCGAGTGCCCTCTGGAGGGTGCGCACTCCGGCCCTGTGCAGCTCACAGAGCGCGCGAATGAAGCGCACGAGTAGTGATTCGGGACTGAGCCGCTGTGTGTGATCCCAGCGCAGATCACTTACCACTTGCAAGTGGAAGGATGGCAAGCCTAAAGACAATCCTAACTACACAATGGGCAGTATTTGCATCAGTATTTGCAGTATTTTCATACTTTTATACTCTTTAATGAAAGGTGATACAAGGCGGAAGTCCGCGCCGTTTTTCAGCAGTCGCGTCACATGACCAACGCCAGCGAATCAGGAAGGTGGATGTCACAGTGACGTTGTCCAATGAGACGCCAGCTAGAGCTCAGCACAGCGTATCCGCGTATTCTGAATGTTTACACAGCACCGGACCAGACACGATCTGGATTGAATACGTGGACGCTGGCGGATTCCTGTTTCCCGGCGTTTCCAGGCGGTTTAATGTAAACGGACAGTGCATCCGCGAAGAAAACGAGACAGATACGGTCTAATGTAAACGTAGCCATAGCTAGTTAACTTGGACACTGTTAGTTAGCATGTAAAAACAGAGTTACACTAACATGAAGAACGTTAACTTATCTGAAGTCCTTTCAGAAATATGTTTTAGCATAATCTTGCCAAATAAACAGAATGTCGAAATCTTTCTTTTCTAGTAGCGTTAGCTACCCAATATGATTTCGAGTTTGAAAAGAGTTTGCTAGCATGTCAGGTGGAGCTTCACTGACTCGCTAGCTTAACATTAAACCACCATGATGGCACAGCATGCATTCATTTTGTGAATTCACATTTCTGTCTTTGGTAACGGCATTAGGTTTTGTAAGCGTTGTGGCAATAACACAACGATGCATTGACAGGAAATGTACTTTTAATACTTAAGTATTTTTAAAAGCAAGTACTTCAGTACTTTAACTTAAAGTGCCATTCCACCATTGGATGTATTCTTTGGCATAAAATACAATATATTTTATGACAACATGACTAGACAGAGAAATCTTTTAGCTTCAAAATGATATATCAAACATAATTTTTTGACAACGACAAGTATATTAATTTTGCGACCAAAGTCACCTACCCTTTTAATTTCCGCGCGGTAGTGAAACGTGATGTCATCGGCAGGTTCCCCTTCTTGTGTACCACGTGTCGGTCTATTTTTAGACCAGGAAACCCCCAAAGTGAGAGAGTCATTTCTCCTCGTATATGGGGGCCAAAAAAATTGCGAAAAATTTTGAGTTAATCTTTCAGTTAGCTAGATTTATTGGTATTAGCTAGATTTATTGGTATTATTTTTATCGCGTTCTATCCGCCATTGCTGATAATATGTGACACGTCACACGTCACGTGGTACACAAGAAGGGGAACCTGCCGATGACATCACGCACGGAAATTAAAAGGGTAGGTGACTTTGGTCGCAAAATTAATATACTTGTCGTTGTCAAAAAATTATGTTTGATATATCATTTTGAAGCTAAAAGATTTCTCTGTCTAGTGATACCATTTATATATGTTGTCAAAATATATTGTATTTTATGCCAAAGAATACATCCAATGGTGGAATGGCACTTTAAGTAAAAATGTGATTGTACAACTTTCACTTGTATCGGAGTAACATATGACCAGCGGGATCTGTACTTTAACTTAAGTAATGAAGTCGGGTACTTTGTCCACCTCTGCCATCTATTTTAATCTCAGAAATAAAAAAAGCCATATAATAAACTCCTTATTAGCCTCGCTTGGTTGGTCTTTATGGGAAAACATCAGACCGAGGTCTCAGTTCGGTCCATACTGTCAAAACCTCGGGCTGATATTTTCCCATAAAGACCTTGCAAATGAGGTTAATAAGTAGTTAGTAATGCGTGCGTGAAGACAAAATCTTCATAAGAGCATTACGTCATCAACATGGTGTCACTCAGCCACTTCAGGCCTTTTGAGGTCCAAACAAAGTCTTTCTCGAATGGTGTTTCATTTCAGATTCCTGTAGTTCGTCATGATTATATTCTGATGTACAAGGTTCTTGTGGTTTTGGTGAAGATGTTTGCTGTGTGTGATCATGCAGTGCCGTCAGCCTTTTGCTAAAATCTCTGTCTGTGTGAAAGCAGCATGCACCAATTTAGCTGATGTCAGTCTCTACTGGTCCAGCGCTTTACCGAAAACAGATTTCGTTTACAGGTCTGTCCTGAAATAATGACCTCGGCTATGTTTTTTTTCTTTGATTGCTTCCAAAATAAACTGCAGAGTGAGCTGGATGTGGGTTTTTTTCCCCCCTTGCTCTTTTTCGTTCTTCAAGTATTCGATATTCAGTCATTTGGTGTGAGTTTTCAGTGTGTGGGTTTAGTGTAGTCACTACAAAAGAAGAAGAGTGATTAAGAGAAATATCTACAGTATATTTACTCGTACATATTTGATAAGGATCACAAATATTTTTAAAAATGCATTTTCAATATCATTTTAATTGTCAATTAAATATATAGCGATATATAATGTATACTATATGGCCAAAAGTTTGTGGACACCTGACCATCAAATTCGTATGTATTTGCTGAACATGACATTCCAGCAGAGGTGGATAAAGTACCCGACTTCATTACTTAAGTCAAAGTACAGATCCCACTGGTCAAATGTTACTCCGATACAAGTGAAAGTTGTCCAGTCAAATTTTTACTTTAGTACTGAAGTACTTGCTTTTAAAAATACTTAAGTATTAAAAGTACATTTTCTGTCAATGCATTGTTGTTATTGCCACAACGCTTCCAAAACCTAATGCCGCTACCAAAGACAGCAATGTGAATTCACAAAATGAACGCAGGCTGAGCCATCATGGTGGTTTAACGTTAAACTAGCTAGTCAGTGAAACTCCACCTGACATGCTAGCAAACTCTTTTCAAACTCGAAATCATATTGGGTAGCTAACGCTACTAGAAAAGAAAGATTTCTACGTTCTGTTTATTTGGCAAGATTATGCTAAAACACATTTCTGAAAGGACTTTAGATAAGTTAACGTTATTCAAGTTAGCGTAACTCCATTTTTACATGCTAACTTACAGTGTCCGTGTTAACTAGCTATGTGTAACTGTTAGCCATGGACAAGGCGACGGCAACTTGGTGGGCAAATCCATAGAAAGTCATTTGACTAACCAGACTGCATAGCTACGTTTGCAACGTTATCGCTAGCTCTAAAAGCACAGACAACTTCATTGCAAGCTTTCTCTTGGAATAAAACGTGTATATCCCTCCATATGCTTGTGCAGGTTGGACGGCGAGTTTTTGTAGGCTGTGATGTGGTTCGTTTTCGGCAAACAAAGCAAACATTTAAAACGAACTGAATCTTTAATCCTTTCTGAAAACTGAAACATGGGTTCTAGGTAAAGCCATGAATGCGTGCATTCCCCAGAAGAACCGTCTCCTTCCGTCCTGCCATCAACTGATTGTGTTCAAATAACGCTGCTGAGAAATCACTGAACTTGATTTTATCCGGTCTATGGACGTGATGTGACCTTAGTGATTACTGATAGGCTGCCTCAGTGTCACCTGTGAAAAAAACAGTCACGTTTTAGAAAAGAAAAGAAAAAAACATCCACTTTCAAAGCTGTTTCATAGTAACGAGGACGTTGACAGAAATGTAGTGGAGTGAAAAGTACGATATTTGCCTTTCAAAAGTAGTGAAGTTAGGGCGTATTCACACCTACGTTGTTTGGTCCGGACCAAACGACCAAACGAACCAAATTTCCCTTGGTCCGGACCTTTTGGGTTGGTCTGAATACAAACCACCGAACTCTGGTCCGGACCAAACAAGCGGACCGAGACCGAGCTGCAAGGTCGGACTCGGTCCGGACTAAAGGAACCCTGGTGCGGATCTTTTGGAGGTGTGAAAGCAGACCGGACCTAATCCGACAGTTTTGCTTTTTTGTACCTCGGGAGCTTCCGTCGTTTGTCGAGCATTATGGGAAACAGAGTCTTGACACTCCACCGCAAAGCGCAAACACTGTTTCGGTTGTCAAGGGAACCTTACAACAGTCGTTCAGTCATTCAGACCAGTGGTAGGCTAGACTACAGAGTACAAAAAATGAGTAGGGGGCAAACGTGGGCTGAGGAAGGAACGCGTACCCTTGTGGATATATGGGCAGATGTCCACATATCTGAGCTTTTGGAGAGAACACACAAAAATGCCGACATGTTTGCTGTATTCAGTGAGAAAATGAAGGAGAAGGGGTTCACGCGCTCCCCAGAACAATGTCGGCTAAAAGTGAAGAAACTCCGTCAGACCTACATTAAAATCAGGGACATTCTTTCAGAAAGTGGTGGTACTAGCGACTTGCGTGAAGAGCCAGAACTGTCACAACATGATGTGCACTCATCAGCGCTATCCTCCATGACTACTTTTGAACTTAACGCTTTGTGCGCGTGTCGTCTCTGACCAATAGCTGAACGACCTCAGGGCGCGTGGCTTTGTTGACAGATTTTGGTCCGCTTACTAAAATGTACAGTGTGAAAGCGAACCGCACCAAAATGAAAAAATAAAAAAAACATTTGGTTCGGACCAAAGCAAGTGAACTATCGAACTATCCTGGTCTGAATACACCCTGAGTCATAAGTTTCCAAAAAAAAAAAAAATACTCAAAGTACAGAGACTCAAAAAGTGTACTTAAGTACAGCACTCAAGTAAATGTACTTCGTTACTGTCCACGTCTGCATTCCAGGTTTAGTCCCCGTTTGCTGTTATAATAACCTTCACTCTCCTTGGAAGACTTTTGGAGTATGGCTGTAGGGATTTGCCCATTCAGCCACAAGAGCATTAGTGAGGTCATATTAGGTGAAGAGACCTGAGGAGCAGTCGATGTTCCAGTTCATCCCAAAGGTATTCAGTGGGGTTGAGGTCAGGGATCTGTGAAGACCACGCAGATTCTTCCATTCCAATCTTGGCAGGAAATGTTTTCATTGACGTCAGTTAGTGCACAGGGGCATTGTCATGCTCGAATACGTTTGGGCCTCTTGTAGCAGCAGTTTGAGAAAGGTGGGTGTGATGGTCAGGTGTCCACCAAATGTTGGCCATATATAGTGCATTTCATCCGAATTCAGAAATGTTTTAAGAAGAGGAGAAACAGAATTTCTGGCTATTTTCATCCTTTTCGTTCTGCAGGTATCCAGTTTCACAGCTCCATACTGTACGAACAATGCTCATGTTCTTCATTGCTGCAAATTATTCTGTAGTTTTGTATTTGTTTTTGGTAAGACGCTTTCCACCATTCCAGTCCCACTTCTCTTATTGTGTTCCTGCCTTTTTCCTCTTTTTCGTTCTTTCGTATTCATTCTTCCTCTTTTTTTTTTTTTTTTTGCAAGGTGCCCTATAAATTGTGTAAACTAGCCATGAGGGACTGTTGTTGAGCAGCAAGAGTAGAAGATAGATGCAGCTACACGTCTCAGCTCTGTTCTCTCTGGCCCTCCATCACAGAAATTGAGGGGTGAAAAATAGTAGGAGGGAGGTTGGTCCATAACTCCGAGTCTTCCCGCTCCAGATGAGCTCCTGTAGGCCTTTAGTGCTCTCATCCTTTCTGTATATAACTCTCATACCCCCCAGCACTAATTCACTCCTGGTGCACATGAAATCTGGTTTTGTGTGGAGTGAGAGAGAGAGAGAGAGAGATGATGTATGATGCATGATGCAAGTTTGCCGTCATGCGTTATTTCTGTCCGAGTGTCCAGAAAGCAGTAACGTGCTGTTGTGTTGGTCTGTCCTTCTCCAAACACACACATGAAGTCTCTGTGTTGGCTATATGTGTAATATACACACACATTAGCCATTTTATCAGCTAAACTTACCGTGTAGGTGTACAGTTACTGACTATAGTCTGTCTGTTGCTATACACGACGCATGGGAAAGGGCCACCACTAACCGGACATTATTGAGCTAGTGGATCATTCCTAACACTGCAGTGACGCTGACAGTGGTGTGTGTGCCACTATAGCTCTATAGAGAGTAGGCTGAGCCACAAGCCTGTTTATTGCTCATGAGAGGAAAAGATGAAAAACGGTGTCTGTGACAACAGATGATGGATACAAAAGGGACATTTTGTGTGTGTGTGTGTTTGTGAGAGAGAGAGAGAGTGCACTGACTTATAGCATGGTAATACGAACCTGTATTATTCTATCCACATTCACTGGATATGAGCAATCGCATGCTCTGATTGGCTACTCTACTACTAGGATATCAGCTCATATACCGTGAGTAGAGAAAAACAAAATGGCGGAGCGTGTTGCTGAACCAACCGAGGACGAAATTAAAAACTACTTGAAAACAAAAACCCCAAAAATACAAAAGAAGCAACAAAATATGGAATCAAAGTTTTTGATGGGAAGAGGGTACCGTATTTTCTGGACTATAAGCCGCTACTTTTTTCCTAGGTTTTGAACCATGCGGCTTATACAAAGGTGCGGCTATTCTGTGGATTTTTCTTCCACCGCTAGGGGCGCTCTTCTTCTTCTTGGATTTTTATGGCGGTTGGCAACTTAACGTATGAGGTGCATTACCGCCACCTGCTGGACTGGAGTATGGTTCAAGAGCCTATTCTACAACTAACCTGGGTGACTAAAAAAAAAAAAAAAAAAGAGAGAGAGAGAGCTAGGGGCGCTCTAACCGGAAGTAGAATCAAAAATAAGATAGACGAAAAATCAATGCAAAGAAGAATTAGCAGATCTTTAGCAGATAGAACACGCATGACAAATTACTAACTGGTAATTATTTTCAAATCCAGCGAAGATGATTAAACTGACTTGTCGTTTCAAACACAGGAGAAATGAAGGTAAATAAATACCGGTTATTTTCTCTTGGTTCTGTTCCGTTTTAATCAGCAAAGCTGCTGCCGTGTTAAAAGGCACTGTTCGGAAAGAATCTGTTCAGGTACATACATGTACATTTACAGTACAAAATCGTTCTGTACATGCAGTAAATATCTAATTTTTCAACATAGATATCTGCAGCTTATAGCCCGGTGCGGCTTGTATATCTTTTTAATTTTTTTTTTTTAAAATAGAGCGGATGCGGCTTATATACAGGTGCGCTCTATAGTCCAGAAAATACGGTAATTTTTTTTTTCAAGAATTATTATTATTATTATTATTGTATTTTTCTCAAATTCCTTCTGTCATTTCTCCGGTTTGTTTACTGTACATTCTAATCGGAAATTATTTTGTCGGCCATTTTGTATACAGTTTTTATTTATCAAATTTGCAAAAAATAAACATGCTCCGTTTCTCAAAATCCAGTGAATGTGGTTAGAATAAAACCGTTATTCCACTCAATCTCGTCATACATGGCTTATAGCCGACTCAGTGCTACGTGCCTCATCGGCTCTCAGCTCATGTACGACTCGATTTCATGGAATAGCTGCTAACACTACGTTCACACTGCAAGGCTTAATGCTCAATTCCGATTTTTTTGTGTAATCTGATTTTTTTGTGAGGTCATTCACATTAACAAATATACTAAGTAACTTTAAAAACGCACAATGGAATTCAACACGATATCACTTTAGATCCATGCATATATTTGAAATTTATGATATTGTATGTAATGCACACACATCTTGAAACATCGATAAAGGACATTTATTGTCAAACTCAAGAATTAATTCACAATAAAAAAATTCAAAGTGACAGTTGGTCCATGTTCGGACCGTCATGCTGGAGATTCTGGGTCTGTGTCGTCCAGGGGTCTCAGCAGCAGTGACTGAGGGTGTCAGGAATCTGTCACGGAGGTGAGCTAGCCTGATGTGCTGATCCTGAACTGGCGTCGTGACTCGAGGCTGACCAGGGCGTGGACGATCCCTGGTGCTCCCTGTCTGTCTGTAACGCTGACTCAAACGGGAAATGGTCGAATGATGAACACCGAAGTGCCGGGCGACCTCTGTCTGTGTACTTCCGGCACGCAACATCCCGATGGCCTGTTCACGTTGATTTTGGCTTAGGCGTGGCATCTTCAATAATGACAATTTTCCCATCATTTCCCCCGGGTATTTATAGGCAAGATTGTGTGTGTACAGTGTATGCACAATTTGTTTGAAAATTAAAGCCTGTCCATGTCATTGACTCCCCGAGTCATATTGTACGTTATTGAGTACAACTCCCTTAAATTCTGATTTGAGCACAGATTTGGAACTTATTCGGGCGGAACGAAGTTATTTTTCCATTGTGATATATTTCTTTTCTTCTTGAGATAAACTCAACACGAATTCAGCAAGTGTTATCAATGTGCGTTTTTAAAGTTACTTAGTGTATATGCGACTTGTATGTGATCCTCAGTATGAACGAAAAGCGACCTAAAAGTGTTCCGCATGTGCATTGCAGGATACGACAACGTCACACGCAGTGAGCATGGCCAGTGTTTACGGAAGTAACCTAAAGTTTCCTGTGTATGACAGTAGCCAGCATGGAGTACCTGGCGATGATGCAGTTGTTGTTGCGACGGAGCCAGAACATGCACAATAGCCTGATGTTAAGGAGGAGGTTGAGAAGGAAGAGGGCAAGGGTTTTGGCTCAGGCGTTCTGCGGGGTAGTGACTAGGGGTGTGCAAAAATATCGATACAGCGATATATCGCGATACTTTGTCTTCTGATTCAATATCGATACTCAAAATTTGAATGTCGATATTTTTTCAAATAATAAATCATGTTTCAGACGGGTTGTAAATCCAGTACGACTTCCGCACCTCCGCGAGGTGTCGCTGTGCCGCTCCCTCACTGCAAGGCACTCTTCGTCTTCTCTTTTTTCCCCGGCGGTTGCAGTGAGGAAAAAAAAACAAGCAAGCATGGCTGTTAACGTAAACCTAGAGACGCCGCCGCACTTTAAGGCAGATGTTTGGAGGCACTTTGGATTCCAAAGGAAAGGAGAAAAAAACAGTGAGCCGGTGTTCTGTAAAGTTATCCTACCTCTTGGATTTGTCCTACCAAGCCTACTGCGCATGCGCGAAATCCAGGAGGGTAGGAAAATTCAACAGTAGTTTAGTCCTACCGATCAGCTGGGCTGATAGAAAATCGGTGAGTATTTCACGCATTTGCCGATTTTTATGTTTTGTGCGTATCGGTCGAGTCTTTGGCCGAGTCAAATAATTTGTAATGACTTGTTTTGAATAATAAACCGGTCTGTATGAGAACTTGCTAATCCATGTGTTCTGCGCATGCGCAGTAGGAGACAAAGCTGCCCACTGCACTTTTCAATGTGTTTCAGACAGTGTGTTGTTCCTGCAAAATAAGCACAAGTTAAATGTTCTCCGGTATATGTTCTCAAGTTTACAAAGAACAAATTGATATTAGTGTTAGCACTGAAATGTATGTGCAGTCTGCAGTGCAAGTTTTAAGTTTTCATAAAACAATTTGATTCTGCTTGTTAAGCAGCACTGATGTGTCCATGCTTACAGAAAAGTTGATAATCCTAGCACAGAAATGGGAATTTTCTGTATGTTGTAGTGAAGCAACTCTTGGTTTTGCCAGCAGTGGAATAGAGACAAATATATGTCTGGCAAGAGTGTGTAGTTATGTATGTGAAATGTAATTTTACAGTGGTCAATAAATTCTGATTTTCTTCAGTGACGCAGATATCGTGATGTGGTTGAAATTTCTTGCAATATATCGATTATCGCAGAATCGCTGTACCGTGATATTATCGTTATCGTGGGCAAAATATCGCCATAGTATCGTATCGTGAGGTATCTGGTGATACCCAGCCCTAGTAGTGTCTGCAACCTCCGTTCAAAGGAACATCAAAGCCATGTTGTTGTAACTTTTTTTGAGAGACCCGCCGCCTACTTCAGCGCAGAATAGTGACGTTTGTGGCTTGTTGATGATGTGTAAGTCGGATGAATGCGACCTGGCGGTTCAGACTGAAGTCGCATATGAAAAGAGCGGATAGGAATCGGAATTAGGACCACATATCCAAACGGCCTGGGTCGGATTTGAAAAAATCGGATCTGAGTCGTTCATATTGTCAATAAAAGATCGGATACAGGTCACATATGGGCGAAAAAATCGGATTTGAGTCACTTCAGCCTGCAGTGTGAACGTAGTGTAAATGGTATGTTATTGTGTGCATATTTGGCTGTACAAACTGTTTGCATTGCATCATCCCTGTGTTTCTATTGTCGTCTTAACAAGGTTTGTTTAAGGATTTTTGATTTCATTAAATCTTATCATTTTTAATCCTCTTCCACTCTGTCTTTATTTCTCTTTTACCTCTATCGTTCAATTTTATTGGTATCACCAAAATATAAACTCGTATTTTTCCAGTTATTTTGTATCCTCTCTTCCAATCCTCATTTTCTGTCTCTCTCTTTCTCTGGTTGTCTGTCTGTCTTCCTTTTTCTCTCCCTCTGTGTATGCGGAAGATGTGAGAAGCAGTGGATAAACAGTATACAGGCTGATTAGTTGTGAGCCCAAAGAAGCCCCAAATTAAATTGGAGCGTTCTACCGAGTGCCTGAAGGGGAGCCGAGTTGTCAGGGCTCACTTGTTCCAAGGAAAAGCATGAGTCGTTCTCCTGCTCCTTTCCCGTTCAGTCAAAGAAAAACATTTTTTTTTAAATCAGATCTGGATTCCCCTCCAATGTCTCGAGTTAATTTTAGCTTTCTCAGCTTCATTCACTTGCATTCAGCTCTCCTATACGTTCTGCTACTTTATGGCACTTAAGTTCTTGTGAAGAAGGAATCTGTTTTTTTCTCAAGAAACGGATGTATTTATAACGCAATGCTTTATTAGTATTGTGTAATCGTGTTGATTGTGTAACTGTATTGTTAGAAAGTGAAGCTGGGGGTTTGCTGCTGCTGGTGCTGACAGAAGTTTGGATGGTATCTTTAACTTGAAAGACTGTACTGAGCGCATAGCTTATGATATTAGTAAAACATCTCAGGACTACAGAAAGGAAAGCCTTGTCTAGAAGGCACTGCACACTTTCTAGTCAGCACAGGGTTAAAATATACGTATACAGCACATCTAATATTTGGTTAAATGTCCTTTAGCATGTTTCACCTTGACCAGATACTTTTGATAGCCATCAAGCCTCTGGCAGAATTCTGGTTGGATATTAGACCACTCTTCTTGGCAAAATTGGTAGAGTTCAATTGAATTGGTTGGCTTTCTGGCATAGACACACGACTTTTAAGCACAGTCCACATATTTTCAATAGAGTTGATGTCAGGACTTTGGGAAGGTCATTCCAAAAGCTTAATGTTGGCGTGCTTTCTCCATCCCACAATCAAATTTGATGTGTTTAGCGTCATTGTTCTGTTGGACCACCCAATTGTGTCCAACTTTCAACCGTCTAGCTGAAGAATTCTGAGGTAATCCTGCTCCTTCATTACTCCATCCACTTTGTTTAACCAGGCTTAACAGTTGGTACAGTGTTCTTGGGGTTGAATGCATTGCATTTACTCCTCCAAACATGTATCCCTGGTTGTTGTGGCCAAACAGCTCAATATTTGTCACAACTAACCATAAAACTTCCTCCAGAGGGCTTCTTCTTTGTCCATGTGATTAGCCGCAAACTTTATTCGAGCTTGAAGGTGTAAATTTTGGAGCAGAGGCTTCTTTCTTGCACAGCAGCCAGTCAGTCCATGATGATATAGAACTCGCTTGACTGTAGACAGTGATACTGGTGTTCCAGCAGCTTCCAGTTCATGGCAGGTCTGTGCCTTGGTGGTTCATGGGTTGTTCCTGACCATCCAAACCATTATCCTCTCAGCTGAGGGTGACGGTTTGGGTCTTTGTCTAGACCTTGGCAAGTGGTTTCACCTCCCAACAACTTGTACTTGTCAAACAAACCCTTTTTATGTTGTGCATAGAGAAGCTTCCAGCTGTAGTCAGTCATGATCTCAACAGGAAGTTAAAAAGCTTTGGCCTTGGCAGGTTAAAATACATTTTGGCACTTTCAGCACGATTGAATTAGTAATCTGAGTGGGTGTATGTATGTTTTGGTTTTTTTTTTTGGTTTTGTATGTCTGTTTAACCGTGTTGGTTTCAGAAAACCCAAAATAAATAATGCCCCAAATTCTCTTTTTGGTTCTGTTAGATGTATGTTGTACAATCATTCTGCCACAGAAAAAGAACAGTTCAAAGAAATCATTGAACCCTATTGGAAAAAAATTCTGCAACTTTTTGTATTATATAGAGGATATTACGGTACATGGTGGCGTGAAGATATGAAGTTGATCTTTGAGTGGTGAATATATTCATGAGTGAGCGAAGTGAACAAGTGAAATATTTTCAACACGAGAAGATAAACTTCATATCTTCGCGCCACCGTATAATATTCTTTATGTTTTACGGACACATCAAAAAAATATATATATATGGGGCGGCACGGTGGTGTAGTGGTTAGCACTGTTGCCTCACAGCAAGAAGGTCTGGGTTCAATCCTAGCGGCCGGCGAGGGCCTTTCTGTGCGGAGTTTGCATGTTCTCCCCGTGTCCGCGTGGGTTTCCTCTGGGTGCTCTGGTTTCCCCCACAGTCCAAAGGCTAATTGGTGGCTCTAAATTGACCGTAGGTGTGAATGTGAGTGTGAATGGTTGTCTGTGTCTATGTGTCAGCCCTGTGATGACCTGGCGACTTGTCCAGGGTGTACCCCGCCTTTCGCCCGTAGTCAGCTGGGATAGGCTCCAGCTTGCCTGCGACCCTGTAGAACAAGATAAAGTGGCTAGAGATAATGAGATTATATATATATATATATATATATATATATATATATATATATATATATATATACACACACACACACACACGTTAATCAAAAGAATTTTAAGTTTGAACCGGTTCGCCATTTTGACAATGCATGTGTAGTAAGTGGGAAAACACTGGGAGGGATGTCATCAGAGTGAAATATCGGGAATTATTATACATACTGGACACTTTTTCCATGGAATAAAAGCATGTTCTATTCCCTTCTTGCAGGTTTCATTCATTTGGTTTGACAGCATGCAATATTGTTAGCACATCACTTATTCGACGTGTATTATGTCACTCTACCCAATGGAGAATGAGCGTTGAATATGGTTTACGATATAGTATGGTTGTCAAGACGACATGAAGTCACACGTCGGAACTGATGCGAATATACACTGAGAAAGTTTTCTGCTGTGCATGCACACAAGCATTTCTTTGTTCGCTGGCAATGCCCGCAGTAAACTGTTGCAGTGAATTGAAAATACCATAAGATACGTATTATGCGTAAAACTTCCACGCTAGCAAGTGACTGCGAGAATTTGTAAACTTTATAATTCTTCCATTGAATGTGTATGTGTAATAATAATAATATTGCCTGGCTTTTTTTCATGGTGTATCACAGGGGTTCTCAACCTTTTCTACTTTAAGCCCCACCTATTCATACTTGTAACGAGTTGGGGCTCATTAAAAAAGATCCCCAATTATTTTGGCTCATCTATTCTATTAGAATCTAATAATCTACTGTAAAGTGTATTAATGGGATGCAACATCACTCCCTGTTACAGACGGGAACCCAGGAATTACGTAAATAAATGCAATAAAAACAAACTGTTTTTAATTGTAGGTATTGTATTTAAAACTGTATGGATGTGCCAGAAGCCAAACCATGCATGCAGGTCATTCTCAGTCAAAAGGGATTAATGATCCAAAAGTGGAGTCTGGTCCATTGACACAAGAACTTATTGCCATGTTTGTGTCCAGCAAACAAGCAAGTTATTAAAACCCAGAAGTATATTCTAAAGAAGTGGATATAGAAACCACTCAATGGAATAGATCCTTACACACTAACAAAGAAGGATTTTTCCTATGAGTTGTTGGAAAATTATCCATCTGTTGAGTTCCCCGACATCTCAAACTGCCTGGTGCTACAGACATCGTTCTACACGGACACACAGCTAAAAACCTGGAAGAGCATGGAGGAGTACAACTTTTTATATTTGGCTGGGTTAAAGATCTAGGAATCAGGACACTACAAGATAGACGGCGGTAGATGGATCTAAGTGCAGGAAGAGTGTTTATGAACAGGCGTGATATTTATAAAAGCAAAGTGGAAAGCAAAATATTTAAACCGCATTATAAACATGGCTAAAAACAAATGTGACAGTGATGATAATACTTTGCAAAGCCTCTGTGAAAACTATCTGTGCGTCCTGATTGCGCTCAAATCAGTATCAGGTGTTTCCCATAATGACCGGGTCCCAAGCGTGCACAATGTGCTCTGTGAGTCGAGTCAAGTTTATTTTTACAGTGGTGCTTGAAAGTTTGTGAACCCTTTAGAATTTTCTATATTTCTGCATAAATGTGACCAAAAACATCAGCTTTTCACACAAGTACTAAAAGTAGGTAAAGAGAACCCAGTTAAACAAACGAGACAAAGATATTATACTTGTTCATTTATTTATTGAGGAAAATGATCCAATATTACATATCTGTGAGTGGCAAAAGTATGTGAACCTTTGCTTTCAGTATCTGGTGTGACCCCCTTGTGCAGCAATAACTGCAACTAAACGTTTGCGGTAACTGTTGATCAGTCCTGCACACCGGCTTGGAGGAATTTTAGCCCATTCCTCTGTACAGAACAGCTTCAACTCTGGGATGTTGGTGGGTTTCCTCACATGAACTGCTCTCTTCATGTCCTTCCACAACATTTTGATTGGATTAAGGTCAGGACTTTGACTTGGCCATTCCAAAACATTAACTTTATTCTTCTTTAACCATTCTTTGGTAGAACGACTTGTGTGCTTAGGGTCGTTGTCTTGCTGCATGACCCACCTTCTCTTGAGATTCAGTTCATGGACAGATATCCTGACATTTTCCTTTAGAATTCGCTGGTATAATTCAGAATTCATTGTTCCATCAATGATGGCAAGCTGTCCTGGCCCAGATGCAGCAAAACAGGCCCAAACCATGATACTACCACCACCATGTTTCACAGATGGGATAAGGTTCTGATGCTGGAATGCAGTGTTTTCCTTTCTCCAAACATAACGCTTCTCATTTAAACCAAAAAGTTCTATTTTGGTCTCATCCGTCCACAAAACATTTTTCCAATAGCCTTCTGGCTTGTCCACGTGATCTTTAGCAAACTGTAGACGAGCAGCAATGTTCTTTTTGGAGAGCAGTAGCTTTCTCCTTGCAACCCTGCCATGTACACCATTGTTGTTCAGTGTTCTCCTGATGGTGGACTCATGAACATTAACATTAGCCAATGTGAGAGAGGCCTTCAGTTACTTAGAAGTTAGCCTGGGGTCCTTTTTGACCTTGCCGACTATTACATGTCTTGCTCTTGGAGTGATCTTTGTTGGTCGACCACTCCTGGGGAGGGTAACAATGGGCTTGCATTTCCTCCATTTGCACACAATCTGTCTGACTGTGGATTGGTGGAGTCCAAACTCTTTAGAGATGGTTTTATAACCTTTCCCAGCCTGATGAGCATCAACAACGCTTTTTCTGAGGTCCTCAGAAATCTCCTTTGTTCATGCCATGATACACTTCCACAAACGTGTTGTGAAGATCAGACTTTGATAGATCCCTGTTCTTTAAATAAAACAGGGTGCCCACTCACACCTGATTGTCATCCCACTGATTGGAAACACCCGACTCTAATTTCACCTTCAAATTAACTGCTAATCCTAGAGGTTCATATACTTTTGCCACTCACAGATATGTAATATTGGATCATTTTCCTCTAATAAATAAATGACCAAGTACAATATTTGTCTCATTTGTTTAACTGGGTTCTCTTTATCTACTTTTAGGACTTGTGTGAAAATCTGATGATGTTTTAGGTCATATTTATGCAGAAATATAGAAAATTCTAAAGGGTTCACAAACTTTCAAGCACCACTGTATAGTGCTTTTAACAATAGACATCGTCGCAAAGCAGCTTTACAGAATTTAAATGACTTTAAACATGAGCTAATGATATCCCTAATCTATTTCCAATGAGCAAGTCTGTGGCGACGGTGTCAAGGAAAAACTCCCTCAGACGACACGAGGAAGAAACCTCGAGAGGAACCAGACTCTAAAGGGAACCCATCCTCATTTGGGTGATAACAGACAATGTGATTATAACATTTTTAACATGAAGTCTGTTTTGTTGAAGTTATAAACTCGTCATTGATGGAAACTTGAGTGCAAAACTGTTCATGACAACTGCAGTCCTAAAGTTAGCAAGTTAACTGTAGTCCTCAGCCATAAAAGCATTACTGTAAGCGTCCAGAGCGTCCTCCAGGTGTGACTTTCAACTGTCCATATGGGGCCGTCCTCCACAGGAGCAATATGATGAGACTCCAACCAGACGTAGGGCATCAGGATGGATCAGGCAGGTCCGAGGAGCAGAAGAGGTCAGCATCTCGATCCCAGGATTGACTTGGGGGGGGAGAAGAAAAGACAGGTTGTTAGGTATACCCCCCAATGTCACCTGATGAGTAAAAACAAGATACATATTGCACCGAGTACAAGCAGGGACTCCAGCAAAACTAACTATGACAGCATAGTGAAAAGGGGAGAGCCAGAAGGTAACACAGGCATGAGGGAGCCCCGGGACATAAAGCAGCCAGCCACTACACCGTCAACAAACTCGAGTGAGCAAACGAGTGGGGGACTGACAGCATCCATACATCCCAGTTTACCAAAACATTCTATGTCTGAGGACCCTCCAGATCTACTCCTTTACCTCATAAACACCATTAACAAAAGGCTTGACTAAACAGATATGTTTTCAGCCTAGACTTAAACACTGAGGCTGTGTCTGATTCCTGAACACTACTTGGAAGGTTGTTCCATAACTGTGGGTCTTTGTAAGAAAAGGCTCTGCCCCCTGATGTAGCCTTCACTATACGAGGTACCAGCAGATAGCCTGCACCTTTTCATCTAAGTAGGCATGGCGGGTCATAGAGGACCAGAAACTGAGTGTGCATGGCCTCTCAAGCTTTGCTAGACTCAAGTGCGCAAAGGCGTGACAGTCAAGTGTTCATCTACTGTGTGACCACAGATTTTAGCTCACAGGTACGGTATATCGCCACCAAACTGCCTCATTTTCATTGATTAGGTTAGGTTAATCATGTTTGCCCCGAGTGGGGCATAAGGCCAATAACAAGCGCCTCCACTTTTGACGGTCTTTAGCAAGATGTTGTGCCTCGTGCCATGATAGATTTAACTCGGATAGCTCAGAGACTATGGTTCTTCTCCAAGTGGTCTTAGGTCTTCCAGGCTTACGCCTTCCAGGGGGTGTTCACATTAGGGCAACTTTGGGGATCCGCTGTTGGTCCATATGTAAGCCATGCCCGAGCCATCTCATGCATCGGTCATTTTCATCGATAACCTATCGCAAAGCATCGTGAGCTGTAGTGTGCCCGTAGCTTAATGAGGCGGATGTGACGTCGGATGCAACCCAGCAGTTGTACCCTACTACAAGTAAAAAATTAAATTCAACTTGAAAGAAATTCGCGGCCCACTCGATGGCGCTTCGTGGCCCAGTGGCTGAGAAACACTGGTATATCAGATATATTCCATTCAGCTGTCATGATATTGAACTCGTCTTCGATTCGTTCAGTATCATGCTAGCTGAATGGAATATATTCGATAGACCACTCAGTGCCAGCCAATATTATTTAAATGTCATTCAGATCTGTGATGTATTTCGTATGAAAAATGCAAGTTTTTCAACACGAGAAGATAAACTTCATATCTTCAAGCCAGCATGTGATTTTCTTTTTATTATATCGACACATTCACAAACAAAAAGTACCCAAATTTATCAAAACAATTCATCGATTTCTTCACAAGCAACATATAGAGATTTGTATCACGGTTTTGGTTTCCCATGTCCCGGATGTAGCGGTTATGAAAAATACGAGTGGTGCATTTCCTAGTAAAACACTTTTATATACTGTATGTATGTATTAGGGCTGCGTACCGGTACTGTACCATGAAAATAGATTCGGTACAAGTCCAAAATACCGGATCATGAAGTACCGGTACAAAGTCAAGTCAAAGTCCTTCCCACGCCAAAGTCCTTCCTGCCTGGTATTCCTAGGCAGTCTCCCACTCAAGTACTAACCAGGCCCAACCTGTATGTGGCGCATTGGGCGGCGCCGATCTCCGTTTCCATAGCCCTCGGCCTCTCGCCTATTACATAGCTAGGGTTACAGTGGGGGGCTAGTCCTCTGGTAACCACGAGAGTTTAACTCCCCATGCACATCTGTATTGCAGTGTGCCTTGCCAGATGGCGGTAGGTACCATTTTTATGATGGTCTTTGGTATGACCCGACCGTGAATAGAACTCACGATCTCCCGATCGAGAGGCGGACACGCTACCACTAGGCCACTGTACCGATATAAATTTACACCAAGTATCTGCTTATTTTGTGACTGAAGATGCGTAAATCCTACCACAAAGACGAAAATTTAGCACTGGAAAAGACGTAAAATGCCACGCTGAAACTTGAAATCAGAGCCATCTTTGATTTGCGATCCTCTCGCCACAGTCTCACGAGACATTGCAAGAGCTTGGCTGATCCAGCGTTCTGATTGGTCAAAAAGACTCAAAAGCAGGTCAGCCATTTTTCCTTTGCTGGCATTGGCAGCCTTTGTTGCTTTGTGTAATTTTGCCGCGTAAGTTAAAGGTTGCGGACTGCGCGTAGTCTGTAGTACTCTAGTGTAGTCACTTCTCGCTGTGAGACAACTTATGACTTTTTGTCCCAAGTTAACTATAGGGTGACTGAGAAGTGAGGTAGGAAACCTAGTTACCGTATGTTCGGTTTTCTTTGAATAAAGATACTGACAAATTGTCAACAGTTTATTAATGTTTCTGTCATTATTGAAGAAGTTCAGAAGAATTTGTCAAATTGTTCAGGTACAGGTCCGGACCTGTACCTAAACCTCTGTACCGGTACCTGTACCTGATGTTACGTTTAGGTACGCAGCCCTAGTGTGTATATATGGGAGGGACTGTCTTGGTTGAACAGAATTGGCATTACTGAAAGTGTTGTAAACATTTGTCCGTTGCCCAAATGTAAAAATCCAGAGCGTTTAGAGTGCACTGCTCTCATCCACACAGCAGATGTAGTCACTTCAGTGTTGGACACTGTATGTTTATTTAAACTCCGTTACCTCGGTAACACTGTCAGGATGTGTTGTTGGACTCGTCAGTCTGTGCATGTGTGTGTTTTGCAAATATATATAACACAGTGTAAATATGGTATTATGTAAAATGCAAAACGTATGTATATGATTTGCCTTGATGTATGTGTAGGTTTGCTCGAAGCTCAGTATGCGTATATAAAGTTTTTCTGTATAAACGACTGGGTGATGGTCTTTATCATAAACTTTCCATGTTTAAAGCCCATATACATATAGTTTATATAATGTGTTGGATGGAATGCATACTATAGGCTGTAATGTGCGTGTTGTGAGGAGTTAATACCGAAATTGCCTACGAATCCTACTAATGACTCTGCTCAGACAACTGCTTGGGAGTTGTGCACACAGCCTCAATCGTGTCTCGGTTTTACACGTTTCTGACCTTGACCATTTTTCTTCCCCAAGGAGCAGTATTAAGTCCAGTGCCACTGTCTGACAATGTAATGTAACCACAATACATCATGATCAATGCATTTTTTTTAAAGGAATAGTATAGACGTCTACAAAATGTTTTTTTTTTTTTTGCGTGGCATATATTGCTGGAGACAGCATCTTAATCAGAGACATTGATTATTTCAAGGACTGAAATTTTATGGATTAAATTATGAATTAAATGAAAGCGATGAGCAAGCATAGCAGATGAGTATTTGTTTGGTCAGCTTATCCTTCAAATCATCAAGTACTGAAGTGTACATTACTGTATATTAAATAAAACTCAGGCTGTGAATCGATTAAAATATTTAATCGTGATTAATAACGTTATTGTCCATAGTTAACTCGAGATTAATCCTGACTAATCACCAGTTAATCTCACATTTTTTTAATCTGTTCTAAACGTACATTAAAGGGATATTTTTCATGTTTTTGGGGAGTGGGAGTGGACAAGTCTGCTTGCTTTATGCATTTGCCATGTATGTGGCCAGGTCAGGAAGGTGAAGTGGATGAGTAGGCATGACTTGCGCTAGGTGTTGGATTAAAGTGAGGATGGGTTGCGCTGCGCCAACCTCACTGTCTCGCCCAAGATCCATGATTTTCAGTGGCAAGACGAGGTCGAGATGGCAGAACATGGAGTTGGGTGCAGTGGATGGCCTGGAAGCCTTATGTGCCTCATCGAGCCCTGAGCGCTCCACGACGCTTGCTGGCACCACCCAAACATCCATTGGAAGGGACTTCCTCTGTGTGGTAAGAGTGATGCCTTGTGGGCATGCCCAGACTTTGCATGCATGGGGTAGGCATTCCCCGTTGTTTTCTGTTAGGGTTGACTCCCTTAGCCTTGGGCTATCCCTAGCCATCCACAAGGCAGTGGAGCTATTTGAGCCATAGCTGGCACCCTAACAGGTGCTACCACTCCAGGTCAGAGTGGACCTGGGAGTGATGACAATTAAGGGGTGACCCCACGCTCCCCAAAGCCCCATCCATCCCTGGCAGGAGCCTTGCCACCGGATGTGGTTTAACTTCATACCCAGGACCCATCCTGACAGGTCAGGAAGCATAAGGCTGGACACAGCAAAAATAATTGTTTTTGAGTATTTTATTCCCCCACTGCATTTAAAAAAAATAAAGCAGTGTTTACGTTATAATTTTGAAGGTTTCGTACAATTAAGTGTGAACAAAACAATATACCGGTAGTATTTTCCTCTCGTTCTGTCCTTAACTTTCAGCCTGAAGCTATGCAATGAAATAAACTAAACAAGCTTGGTGATTTGGACTCTGGACAACAGTAGTGGCCATCTTTAAATGAGCAATTCCAGCGTTATGGACGTGACACTTGAACTCAAAATGGCAACAAATGACCCAGTGCATGTTTTATTGTCCCCCAGTATTTAAACAGGTGTTGCATATTTTAAGGCTGTACCATACTGGAGAAGTGATAGAACAAGAACAATTCCCATAGTACATCTAGGGCATGCCAGAAAATGCCAATAAAAGATGCGTTATGGATGTGACAGAAAAAGTATCACTTTTCTTGGGTGACTGTACATTTTTATCAAACTCTGTGAAATTGTAAACCTAATGTCGAAATGGAGATATCCATTTGATAGAGGGCTCCAAGGTGAATATTAAAAAAATCTTTGTTTAAAATATTTTGTATTTCATGCAGAGTTTCGGAAGGAAAAGTCAGCGTTATGGATGTGACGAAATTCCGTTATGGATGTGACGCGTCTGAAATAGACATGGCATATGTTTAGAAAATCAGCAATTTAACCACCATAACCCTTTGAAAAACTCTCTAAATATCAGCTAAAACTATCAAAGTTCTTAAATAATATTTAGGATGGCTATTGTTTTGCTGTTTTGTGGATTTTAGCATACATTTCTGTGGCTTGTGGGAATAATATAGAATTGTACATCATCAAAGTTGATTTTAGCTTGGGTTTTACATTATAAGAAAGAAAGACTGACAGTGACATATTAGGTTGGTTACAAATTGGTTCACCTTATTCACATCTGTAAAATACAGGCCTAGGTGATATCTCTGGGAGTGGTTTTGATGTATTACATGTTGCTTTATTTTTGCATGGTGAGGTTGACATTTACATGGAATTGCCCAAATAAAGAAAATAAAAATACAAAACCCAAATAAATACATTTGTTAAGCCACACAGCTCATAAAGATGTTTTCCAGTAAAATGCAAAAATTCACTGGGAAATCTACAGAACATTCATGAGCAAAAAGTGCATTTATAAACACTTTTACATTACTCACCGATTTCTCAGAATAAAACAAACGATCTCTCTCACTCCAGTGTGTAGCCTGAGTGCTTAGACACTTTTATACACACACACACCTGGATCTGAACACGTCATCTTTTCTCCCCTCTGGACCAACAAAAGCATATAAAAATACACACATTTTATTTAAAGTCATAATGCAACAATATAAGTTGATTCTGTACATAAGTGCACTTTATGACGACTTACACCAATCAGCTACTTGCTACATCGCTCGCTCACGCTATGTCACTTCCTGATTTCCCACATTATGGGGGAGGGGCATAGAACATGCATGCATTAATTGCATGTCAAAAAATTAGTGCCGTTAAAATGAATTTGCGTTCACGCATTATCATCACTTTAACTTCAATAGCCCTAAATAAAACATTTGTAATAATTAATTTGAAAACTCAAAATGGCTAATTTATCGCGACATAAAATAACCTGTATATCTCAGTTTCATGAACACCATTTATTATCTTATGGCTTCCATAGTTAACTGTTTCCTTGATGTATTTCCTTGGTCTGTTAGCTGTGTTATGAACTTCTTGGAGATGCATTTTTTTGTTTATTTGTTTTTCAAACCTTTGCTTGTCGAGCTTTTGTGTAGATGTAGTTTATATGTACAGTGGTGCTTGAAAGTTTGTGAACCCTTTAGAATTTTCTATATTTCTGCATAAATATGACCTAAAACATCATCAGATTTTCAGACAAGTCCTAAAAGTAGATAAAGAGAACCCAGTTAAACAAACGAGACAAAAATATTATACTTGGTCATTTATTTATTGAGGAAAATGATCCAATATTACATATCTGTGAGTGGCAAAAGTATGTGAACCTTTGCTTTCAGTATCTGGTGTGACCCCCTTGTGCAGCAATAACTGCAACTAAACGTTTCCCGTAACTGTTGATCAGTCCTGCACACCGGCTTGGAGGAATTTTAGCCCATTCCTCCATACAGAACAGCTTCAACTCTGGGATGTTGGTGGGTTTCCTCACATGAACTGCTCGCTTCAGGTCCTTCCACAACATTTCCATTGGATTAAGGTCAGGACTTTGACTTGGCCATTCCAAAACATTAACTTTATTCTTCTTTAACCATTCTTTGGTAGAACGACTTGTGTGCTTAGGGTCGTTGTCTTGCTGCATGACCCACCTTCTCTTGAGATTCAGTTCATGGACAGATGTCCTGACATTTTCCTTTAGAATTCGCTGGTGTAATTCAGAATTCATTGTTCCATCAATGATGGCAAGCCGTCCTGGCCCAGATGCAGCAAAACAGGCCCAAACCACGATACTACCACCACCATGTTTCACAGATGGGATTCGGGTCTTATGCTGGAATGCAGTGCTTTCCTTTCTCCAAACATAACGCTTCTCATTTAAACCAAAAAGTTCTTTTTGGTCTCATCCGTCCACAAAACATTTTTCCAATAGCCTTCTGGCTTGTCCGTATGATCTTTAGCAAACTGCAGATGAGCAGCAATGTTCTTTTTGGAGAGCAGTGGCTTTCTCCTTGCGACCCTGCTGCCATGCACACCATTGTTGTTCAGTGTTCTCCTGATGGTGGACTCATGAACATTAGCCAATGTGAGAGAGGCCTTCAGTTGCTTAGAGGTTACCCTGGGGTCCTTTGTGACCTCGCCGACTATTACACGCCTTGCTCTTGGAGTGATCTTTGTTGGTCAACCACTCCTGGGGAGGGTAACAATGGTCTTGCATTTCCTCCATTTGCACACAATCTGTCTGACTGTGGATTGGTGGAGTCCAAACTCTTTAGAGATGGTTTTGTAACCTTTTCCAGCTTGATGAGCATCAACAATGCTTTTTCTGAGGTCCTCAGAAATCTCTTTTGTTTGTGCCAAGATACACTTCCACAAACATGTGTTGTGAAGATCAGACTCTGATAGATCCCTGTTCTTTAAATAAAACAGGGTGCCCACTCACACCTGATCGTCATCCCATTGATTGAAAACACCGGACTCTAATTTCACCTTCAAATTAACTGCAAATCCTAGAGGTTCACATACTTTTGCCACTCACAGATATGTAATATTGAATTCATTTTCCTCAATAAATAAATGACCAAGTATAATATTTTTGTCTCATTTGTTTAACTGGGTTCTCTTTATCTACTTTTAGGACTTGTGTGAAAATCTGATGATGTTTTAGGTCATATTTATGCAGAAATGTAGAACATTCTAAAGGGTTCACAAACTTTCAAGCACCACTGTATGCGGGACTGTGTCTTTGTGTAATGCCTGCGGAAGGCTGTTGTGGTGATGTGAACATCCTGATTAACTGAACAGCAGCATAGCATTGAGCTGGGCCGCTGATATTTCGCTGTAGTTGACATTGCAGCAAGGTGTGTGTTACGATGCTGTGCTTTCATTCTGCATGTGTGCCGTTTGTGATGTCGAAAGGTCGCAGGTGACTTTGGCGTGTACGGAGGTGAGACTGTGTTTGAGTATGAGTTGCCCTGAACTGACAGGCAGGCCCTTATCAACAACGCCACACTTCCATGGCTTTATAACACGACACAATATTTGAGAACAGACAGAAAAAATATCACACATCCTTTGGTTGAGTGTTCGATAAACAAGCCATTTGCTGTCTGTTTATTTAACTTTGAATCCTTATCAAAATGTCATCAGCAACATACATTTACACCCCGTCACACGTCGAGTCTTATTTTGTAATCCTGTCCTGAGGTATATCGTCATGAGAATGTTGATTATCTGTGATTTAAATTCTTGGGGTGCAAATGGTGTCCATGTAGTTTGACGTGAATTCGATATTCCTCTGCTGCATTCGCTTTTCAGAGGCTGTTCCTCATCGAATCCATCAGCAGCAAAGCATGCCCTCCTTGACCTTCATCTAACGTATAAAATCTATTATGCTAAAGCCTTTGCTCTGTATGTTTATGCATTTGTGTGGGCATCAAAAACGTATTAGGATGTGTATTTCGAAGCTTTTAGACAGCAGGGGTGAGCACACATTAAACAAAGGTCAGGCTTTGTTTAATATGGAGTTGTTAAAACTAAATCAATATGGAAATCAGCATTCTGTGTGTGTGTGTGTGTGTGTGTGTGTGTGTTTGGTGCAACAGTATGGACCGTATCCAGCAGCTGCGCAGAGAGTATCAGCAGGCTCGGAGAGAGGGAGCTGCTCCAGCCTACGAAGAGTTTGAGGCTCGACGCCAAGGCTCCGAGTACGACCCACATCGGGTGAGTCGACTTTACTTAACCTCGACACGCTGAACTCCCACATGGCCTACAACAACACCAACTTTTTCACTCCACCCATCTCCATCTCTCTGAACCTTCACAGAGCTCTGGCCAACACAGTAACTCTCATCTTTCACACACATCCTGATGAACACAGCACAAAGCATTGTTTGTCCAAATATCATTTTGCTTTGTCATTTCCTGCTCGAGTGTGTTTTGTTTCTTCACTTTTCCACTTCCATATTCAGAGAATCGGAGAGTGAATGCTACCATTTTATCATACAAGTCGTGTCACTGACGTCTCCTCACCGTCTTTCGATTACGTTCTACAGGGTCGCAGGCAAGCTGGAGCCTATCCCAGCTGACTATGGGCGAAAGGCGGGGTACACCCTGGACAAGTCGCCAGGTCATCACAGGGCTGACACATAGACACAGACAACCATTCACACTCACATTCACACCTACGCTCAATTTAGAGTCACCAGTTAACCTAACCTGCATGTCTTTGGACTGTGGGGAAAACCACGCAGACACGGGAAGAACATGCAAACTCCACACAGAAAGGCCCTCGCCGGCCCCGGGGCTCGAACCCAGGACCTTCTTGCTGTGAGGCGACAGTGCTAACCACTACACCACCGTGCCGCCCTCGATTACGTTCATTATGTCTTTTTTTTTTTAAAGATATTTTTTGGGGCTTTTTCCACCTTTATTGGACAGGACAGTGCAGAGACAGGAAACGAGCAGGAGAGAGACGGGGAGGGATCAGGAAATGACCTCGGGTTGGAATCGAACCCGGGTCCCCGGATTTATGATATGGCGCCTTATCCACCTGAGCCATGACGCCCCCTACGTTCATTATGTCTTATATTGAATATTGTTAGTTTTTTCTTTTTTATCAGACATCTAATTTTTTAGGTTTGTTGACCTGACATGTTTCGACGTACGTCTGTCGTCTTCCTCAGAGTGTCACCGGATGTTATTGGTGACGCATCTTTTATCAGCTGATGTTTCCGAAGGCGTGGCCTTCCTGTCTGGATTGACAGGTCGGTCACGCCTTCTACTGTCAGTCATCCGCACAGAAGATAATAAACATCAGCGCTGGATCAGGGAGGCCATAGAGATCCGTAAGCGAAGTCCGAGGACCATCAACCGAGATGAAGGAGCATACATGCTCTCCCATACCTGGAGTGCCATCTTGCAGGGGACGAACTGACAGTAGAAGGCGTGACTGACCTGTCAATCCAGACAGGAAGGCCACGCCTTCGGAAACATCAGCTGATAAAAGATGCGTCACCAATAGCATCCGGTGACACTCTGAGGAAGACGACAGTCGTACGTCGAAACACGTCAGGTAAACAAACCTAAAAAATTAGATGTCTGATAAAAAAGAAAAAACTAACAAGTCTCCTCACTGCTTCCCGTTGCAGGTCCACACACGAATCAAAGATTTATTTTTATTCCACGAATCAGCAGTTAGGCATTTGCACATTGAGTAATCACTTGTCCAAACTTGAGCTGAACTCTTGTTTTATTTCGCTCTTCATTGGGTCAGGATTAGGGCAGACCAGCATTGTTTGTCTTCACAGAGAACATAGTGCGACTCTGTCTGTGCACAATCAATAGTTATACCTCTTTCGATTTCAAATGAGCCAATCTGTGCTTGTTTAGAGTGGAGAACAGAAAGAATTGCTGATGCTGGGATTAGAGGTGCAGATTGAATTAAACTCCCTCCAAACAGCAATCACCCAGTCAAACGAGTCCACTCGTTAAGGCTCGCGTTTGCGTTTCTTATTTCGCTCGTCGAAAAGTATTTCACGCTAATTTATCCGGTGACTCAAGGAAAGTGACGTTCTCCATGAATCAAAACAAAGCGAAGTTATTGCAGGCTGTTTTTGTAGCTGCAGAAAATCCAAGCGGCCGCAGGTTTGAGCCCAGTGGCGTGTACATGCATTCCTAATGTCTGTTGCGTTTTAACTGATGTTTGGGTCAAAACAATTATAAAGCCACAGAACAGCACACTGGTTTGGTGATGTTCGTGTGGATAAAATGTCAGGCTTTTGCCTGAGGCATGGTAGGAGAATTAAATCAACAGACTAGTCCTACTGAGCCTTCGCACCAACACGCACACACGTATGTGTGCACACTGTGCTTTCTGCATCGTAACTGCTTCACTGTATTCATTATATGGTACATGGAAATAGTGTCTAGTCTCAAAATTATGTCAGCCGCTCCCTAAATTGGTGGCATGCCTCTGAAGTGTCTTGTTTTTTCAGGCATTAGAAATATATTCATCTCATCTCATCATCTCTAGCCGCTTTATCCTGTTCTACAGGGTCGCAGGCAAGCTGGAGCCTATCCCAGCTGACTACGGGCGAAAGGCGGGGTACACCCTGGACAAGTCGCCAGGTCATCACAGGGCTGACACATAGACACAGACAACCATTCACACTCACATTCACACCTACGGTCAATTTAGGCCCTGTTTACATTACTTCGAATCAGCGGATCATCAGATTAACGTTTTTAAAACGATTCGCGTACACACACAAATAGCAGGAAGTGAAGTCCGCACCGTTTTTCAGCAGTCGCGTCACCTGACCAACTTGGCATGACCAACGCCAGCGAATCAGGAAGGTGGATGTCACAGTGACGTCGTCCAATGACGACGTCAGCTAGAGCTCAGCACTGCGTATCCTCGTTCCTCAATGTTTACACAGCACCGGATCAGATACGTACTGGGTTGAATACGTGGGCCCTGGCGGATTCAAATTGTTCTGCCTGTGGAGTCGTTTCCCGGCGTTTTAATGTGCACGGACAGTGCATCCGCGACGAAAACGATACGGTCTAATGTAAACACCACCTTAGAGTCACCAGTTAACCTAACCTGCATGTCTTTGGACTGTGGGGGAAACCGGAGCACCCGGAGGAAACCCACGCGGACACGGGGAGAACATGCAAACTCCACACAGAAAGGCCCTCGCCGGCCACGGGGCTCGAACCCGGACCTTCTTGCTGTGAGGCGACAGCGCTAACCACTACACCACCGTGCCGCCTAGAAATATGCTGTATCAGAAAAAAAAGCATGATTTTGATAACATTCTAGTTTATACTGTATGTAGACAAACTGTTCCAGTATTTTATATCCACAGATTGCTGTTTACTAGACCTTTCCCATATTTAGTCATTCGTTTCACCACTTCTTCATTTGTTGTTGGGTTTTTTTCAGTAGAGTTATGAGTCCTCGAGTGATGTCATAGCCTGTTTTTTTTTTTGCTTGTGTGGAAAGTCCAAGGGTTTATTTATCCTTCCAGAGAATTGACTGTTGCTAAGTGTACTCCCAGAGTGACAGAGTAAAGATAAGTTCATTCTGTCTGTCAACACTGCTAAAGAATTGCACTCATCCGGATCTACTGGTCTGGACAAACTCACCGCCCATGCTTTCCAGATTCATAGACGGTACAGTCGGAACTTACCGTGAACGGAGCTTCTGAACAGCATTTGAGTAACATTTGCTTAGTTAAACTTGACTTAAGCTTGGTGTTCATGACAACTGAATTAGTCATTTCAGACAACAGAAACATCAAATGTTAGATGTCATAAAGACTGCTTTTTTCATTTTTTTGTCAAGATAGAACATCTTAGTCATGACAGTTTTAACCCTGGTTCATGTTAGAATGTCATAACAGCTACGAGCCACCTGTGTGGCACAACACAAAAATCATTCATCCTATTGTCCAGAGATCGCAGCCATCTCTAGCTGGGAGCCAAGAGAGCAAAACTGGCCAGGCTGTCTGGAATGAGAGGGATGACGTTACTCTCTCTCTCTCTCTCTCCCGTCAATCATATCGACACTAGCCAATCATGGGTGTTTGTGAGCGCATGCATTCGGAATAGCGCAAATAGTGCTCTCTTCATAGTGTGTTGCACCAAGTTTTAATGATCCAGACATGGTCTTCTGTTATTGTAGTGCATCCACCTCAAGGTTCAACATGTTGTGCATTCTGAGATGCTTTTCTGTTGACCATGGCTGTAAACAGTTATTGTGTTACCATAGACTTCTTGTTAGCTTGAACCAGTCTGGCCATTTTTTTCTGACAACTCTTATCAATAAGCCATTTCCTATCAAAGTAGGGGAGTATACATAACCCTGATCAGAGATGTCCACAAGCATCAGCGACCAGCGGTTTTCTTCGCCGACACAGACGGTCTGCGCCGGCTACTCGATCCCAGGAGAGAGGAAAAAAAAAAGTAAAAATTTGCCTTTCAATGTTCAAGCAATTTATATAATCTCCGCTGCCCATAATTTGCAGCAAATCCAATTATTTCACCATGAAATTGTTTTCGATTTGGGTCTAGCATGACCAAAAGCGGGGCGGCACGGTGGTGTAGTGGTTAGCGCTGTCGCCTCACAGCAAGAAGGTCCGGGTTCGAGCCCCGTGGCCGACGAGGGCCTTTCTGTGCGGAGTTTGCATGTTCTCCCCGTGTCCGCGTGGGTTTCCTCCGGGTGCTCCGGTTTCCCCCACAGTCCAAAGACATGCAGGTTAGGTTAACTGGTGACTCTAAATTGAGCGTAGGTGTGAATGTGAGTGTGAATGGTTGTCTGTGTCTATGTGTCAGCCCTGTGATGACCTGGCGACTTGTCCAGGGTGTACCCCGCCTTTCGCCCGTAGTCAGCTGGGATAGGCTCCAGCTTGCCTGCGACCCTGTAGAACAGGATAAAGCGGCTAGAGATGATGAGATGAGATGACCAAAAGCGATGCCGTGTTTGTTGATCGATTCTCGCGCTTTGACTGGATGAGCCAGACCACGTGACAATGCCATAGCGTATGTACGTAGTTATGCTACAGAGCCAGGCAGCATACTACAGAAGGTAACTCAGAAAACCAAGCATACATCTTGTAGGGATGGACTGCCATGCCGTAGCCATAATAATCATTTATGAACCATCTTCTCCCTGTCACTGTACAGCATTGAACACACCAATCCCTGTACTCGATGCCATGTTCTATCTCTGCCCATTCTTCTGACTCCCTGTAATGGTATTGGATACAGAGATGATACCGGATACCAAATAAAGTGACGTCACAACTGTGCTTTAAACTCGCGGCGGAATCGAAATTCTTTCTCTCTGGCGGTGGATTCCACTCGTGAAAGAGAAGCCGATGCATTGGTGCCACAGAAGGATAGAGAACAAAGAACAAGCTATTGATGTCGGACCTTTAGCCAAAGTTCAATGTATTTGACCTTCACAGAGTTGTAATAATAACTGAACCTGTTAGTTACTGCAGCCCACGTAGTATTTTAAAGAGAAAAGGCGACCGGATCCCTTTTCCCTTTCTCAACGTCGACGAACTATAAGCAAGATTCCTTCCAGATCATCAGACGACCAACGGAACACCGAAGATCTTCAGCTGATGAGCTGTAAAAGTGAAAGGAACAAAACTGTCTTCTCCCTAGACCTGCGCTCTGCGCTGTCTTCGGATAACAGAAGGCGCACTTTCAAGCAAGAGCGATCTCAAGTAAGGCTGGCATCTGGGCAATTGTTAGTCTTAGTTGTGGCTAGTTAATGTGAAGTGTGTTGTTTATTGGAATTCATTTATGGTTTAAATGTACGCATTTTGATCCACATGGAAATCGGTCCTAGACCACATGTTATTTGATTTACTTTGTTTACTATCTGTATTTAGTTAGATCGTGCATGTGTTTTCTCTCTCTCTCTCTCTCTTTTAACTCCCACCGTCGTACTATACTTCTCAATGTTGGGATTTCAGAAGTAGCTAAGGTTGAGTAGAAGTTGGGTTTAAAGCCTAGCCAAGCCTAGTTTAAGCTACAGTTCCTTTGTTTCCCCTCTTTCGCGCGCTCTCCCTGTGCTGACCATCCCCCTCTGGGCGGGGCCTGGCACAAGGCTCGCGCATTCCATTCGCATTCCACACACACACTCTTACACACACACACACACACACACTCTCACACACATACCTACTCATACACACACACACACACACACACACACACGTGATTTCCTTATCACATTTTAACATTCACTCGCCCCTACACTGTAACACTGGCATATAGCTTATTACTTCGGATCACCATTAGTGCCTTAATTATCATCATATACACTACTGATTCTTATTTGTATACATTGTATCACCATTTATATTGAAGTATTCCTTGGCTGTAATTGTTGCTATATCTGATCAGTATTCGGGTGGCACGGTGGTGTAGTGGTTAGCACGGTCGCCTCACAGCAAGAAGGTCCAGGTTCGAGCCCAGTGACTGGCGAGGGCCTTTCTGTGTGGAGTTTGCATGTTCTCCCCGTGTCTGCGTGGGTTTCCTCCGGGTGCTCCGGTTTCCCCCACAGTCCAAAGACATGCAGGTTAGGTTAACGTGGGGTGGCCTTGGGCTGAAGTGCTCTTGAGCAAGGTACCTAACCTCGACTGCTCCCTGGGCACTGTAGTGTGGCTGCCCACTGCTCTGAGTGTGTGTGTTCTCTGCTTCAGATGGGTTAAATGCAGAGGATGAATTTCACTGTGCTTGAAGTGTGCATGTGACAAATAAAGGTTTCTTCTTCTTCTGTATTAGTTTGCTCATTCATGTCATCTATTTCAGTAAATGGTATCTTTGAAATAAACTGTGTCCTGTTTATTGCTACAACACCCACTGAATGCCAACCTCTGCCAAATAAGTATTCTAATTGCCTTCACCCCATTTGGTTGTTATATGAATGTTATAGATCTAGAGTAAACCTATTATATTAGAGCTACAATACTCAATAAACTATAGCAACATCACCACTAAGTTATTCCATTGATTTTAATAGCTTAGCCATAAACTATTACACTTGAATTAATGATTAATGAATTTATGAGACTGATTCCTTTTTACATGAGACTGATTTGATAAGCCTATTGCACCTACAATCTGGAGGTAAATTTCATACATATTTTGCAAGTATTTTACAAGGAAATGGTTAGTAATTTATAAGCTGAGAATGCACCAGAAGGCATGTAAATTTCAAAATTTTCTGGGGGGAAAATCCCAGACCCCCCTAGCATTAGCGTGCTTTTGTCGCTACAAATTCCAGAACCAACTCCTACTTTTTTTTTTTTTTTTTAAGCTGGTCACTTCAGATTTTCTGGAGCACCCTGTCTGATACAGTGTAATGATTCTCAGTGTTAAGTCATGTCAAGGTATCCCATCATTTGGAAGGGTCCGTTTGTTCACTTTTTCCAGTTTAACCCTGTCTTAGTAGGAAGGTTTAATATGTCACATCCTTGTTACTTAGACATACCAGAATTACAATGAGCTACAAATCCAGTTCAACATAAATCATGTAAATCAAAGTCTCATAACACGACCATATTGACAAAAATCTGTTATGACATCAATATTGAAGAAAGTAGATTGGAATAAGCCTGTGGTACCGTATGTAGGTTAGTATCAGCTCTCAGGAAGTGTTTATGTAGGTGTCATTTAGCCTTATGAACACTATCCTTGAGTAAAGTGTTGCCCATTTGGTGTGTAGCACATAATAATTTGTCCAGTGGAAGTGGTTTATAGGGCTAATGTGTAATCCTATTGGTAATTCAAACACAGAGATGGAATTAGTTTTTTGTCTGTTTTCCCCAGAAGGTACTTCCACCTCCATGTCTCATCTGCTCATGGATTCATGGGAATCGCTTTAACTGTTCTCTTTATATTTAGCCCACAGCTACGAAGTTGTAAATGAGTGATGCACAATGTCTTCCCCTGTTCTGCTTGATGACTTTGGGGTGATTTAGTGTCAGAGAGAGAAGTAGAAATGTTATGAACACCACATCTCTTCTTGTCGACAGAATCCAGCGCTGCCTATTAGATCTAATGAATTCCTGATAAAATGACTTGGGGCTTTTTTTAAAGGCCTTTCTTTTCTTTTTTCAAAGAGGCATTCGGTGGGCCATGCATACACCGTGGCATTTGAACTGCATTCAAAATAGTGTGGTCTTGTGACTGTGTTTTAAAAGCTGTAATATGGTGAAGGAAAGAATGTTAATGCTGGCTTTCTAACCATATTCCTGGTGTTAACGAGATGGAGATAGCAGCCACTTATTGTATACTGTATAACTCCGGCCTTGGGTTTCTTCCCATCGGATGGATGTGGGGGGGGGGTCTTGCAAATCTGTCAGGCTCTGTCTCACAGGATCCGGCTCTGCTTCCTCTAGTGAACTGGGACACAAACCAGACTGGGTTCTCAACACCGGGTCTAGATCAACAGGATCATCTCTGGCATACTTTCAAACACACACAATGGTGGGAAAACCCACCTCACCTACACCTTTGCCAAAACCACTTCAGCCAGCATTGAAGTATTTTTCCCTGACATTCTAGAGCAAATTATTTGTTTAGTATACACGAGTAGGAGACTGGATTTCTGTTCAAGGCTTACTTGTGGTTTGAGGTAGGCTTAAATACCACTAGCGATGGTGTGCCTTTTATGTGAATGAGTTTCCCTGCTTGAGTTTGCCTCCTTTTGACCCCAGCTCCTTCAGTTCTCCTGGGTCTGTTTCGGTAGCAGTTGCATGAAGTCAAGGTTGATCTGGGTACAGAAATGGCAGGATATGCAGTGAAGCCTTTGATGTGGATCCCACTGAACGTAACGGGAACTGTTAGCTCTATTTCAAAATTAGTAACAAAGCTGACTGCGAACAAGGCCTGCAACAATGATCAGTGGCCTTTGATTTCCTGTCAGCTGGGGTAACTTGTGTGCCACATCCACTGACTCATCCCCGTCAACTTTTCCCCTGTGGTATGCTGAAACCACAGCTGAAGGTGAGGGAGAAAAGCAGAGAGGGGCCTTCAGATTGAAGGGACACTAATGAGACAGGATAACCACTACATCCTGCAGCTTCCTTGCTCCCTCCTTATTCTGCATCGCTCGAGCATCTCTGTGAGAATAATGACCAGTAGGAGATATTGACTCTGCCAGTGATGATATACAGGAACCTGTAGTACCTTATTTGGAGAAACAATGTTCGGTTTTCCAAAAATCTGCTAAAACTTGGGTATCCAGTCCAATAATTAATCTGTCTGTGCTCTTTCTTAAAGATGCTGCAAGACATTACCTTCTTTGGTTTTCAGAGTTTCAGTTTTACTCCATCACGTGTTATTCTTGCAGAATGGGTGGAGATCCCCCACCGAACATCTGGGATCACTTACTTAAACACAAGCTGCAAGAAGCCAACAAAGCCACCACGCATGCAGATGTGATAAGGTTATAAAAATAAGAAGTCAATACACAGCAGCCAATAGAATGTGTCACTTCCAGATATTTTTACTGCTTAGACAGTGAAAGCGAGGCTTTGTCTTGCATAAATGGACCCTTTATTCCTGGCGGAGGTCATGAGATTTTTCGGTCTGTCCTTAGTTCTCCAGTATGTGACACCGTCTGTGTGTCTTTAAGGTTTAATACAGGTGTTTATCTTCCTCAATTCCTGGGTGTCTAAAGGTGATGATACACGGGGCAACTTTTTGGGTAATGTTGTTGGCAACGGGCAACCAGGTGAGACACGGCAACTAATTAGGGCAATAGACAATTGGCAGCAACCAATCAGATAGCAGCAAATCTATTGCCAGGGACACAGACACCGCAAAGACGGATAGTGAAACATTTGCAGTGGTCACGTTTGTCTTGGCTTCAGCCTTTATTTCGCTCGAGTTTCACTTCTGGAACAAAACTGAATAGATACTCTGATCAAAAGATAACTTGCCATTATTTTAACATTTATAAGTCAAAATAACCACATTATTCTGTTAATAATAAACACTTTAAATCTCTTTAAAAATGCGACTAGCCTCAATCACATATGCTATAACTAATAACTGACACATCAGCAAAACAATCGTTTTAATTCTCATCTCAGCAAAAAAGACGAAAGGACTTGGACCAGAAGATGGCTACTCAGGAGGAAAAGGAGCTGACAGAGCTCCTGAAAGGCTTTCTTTCTTTTTTAGATCCTGAAGTTTGTACTATTTCGCCCTCGGGTTCCACAAGTAGTCGTGCTCTGTATGTGAATTAGATCAGATGATAAGTTCGACAATCTCTATTACAACTCAAAAAAAAAAAATCATGAGCTGCCCCTACTTTTAACTTGACGCAAGAGAGCTAGCGTTATCCCTATACAGTATAACTAGCGATAACTTTCAGTTAACTGTGCAAGCAAAAAACACCGCTAGTTAGCGAAATCCCGTTCAACCTCTATGTAGTGGTGGTTCTAACTTTAGGACTGCAGTTGTCATGAACAGTTTTGCACTCAAGTTTCCATCAATGAAGAGTTATAACATCAACAAAACTGTCTTCATGTTAAAACTGTTAATGTTATAGTCATGCTGTCTGTTGTTGCCCAAATGAGGATGGGTTCCCTTTTGAGTCTGGTTCCTCTCGAGGTTTCTTCCTCATGTCGTCTGAGGGAGTTTTTCCTTGCCACCGTCGCCACAGGCTCGCTCATTGGGGATAGATTAGGGAGAAAATTAGCTCATGTTTTAAGTCGTTCAAATTCTGTAAAGCTGCTTTGCGACAATTTTTATTGTTAAAAGCGCTGTACAAATAAACTTGACGTGACTTGGTTCGCTAACAGCAGTTTACACTTCGCTGAAAAAAGTCAATGTCTTAATTACAACCTGAGCACACAAAAATAGATGTCTGTTGGTTTTCTAAGCATTTGATGAGGTAAATTCATCACTTTGGGTTTACACATAACTTACCGGCATAAAAAGATACAAGTTGTCTCTCTTCTTCTTCGCTCCACTGCCATTGAGATGCCGCCATCTTTGCTGAAAATTTCAGAAGCACTGGGGTGGTCATGTGATTTGCTGCTAGAAGATTGGATGACCTTAAAAAGTTGCCTAAAACGATCAGAATCGTTCAGATAGAAATTACGTTGCCCAATCTCCATGGGGAAAGTGTCGAAGCGCAGCAACATTGCCCGAAAAGTTGCTCCGTGTTTCATCACCTTAAAACGCTTCATGTTGTTTCTTTGATGCAGATTAGAACAGATGCGACCATTCAGCCAAGACAAGATTGCTTCATCAACATCATAAACTGATGCTAGTTTAGTTTGCGAAACTTATTTTTCTTTGAAGAAAACTAGAACTATCAATTTTCCACATTCACCTTGGTCATGTATAAAATTCAGACGTGCAGACATGGGAGTGCAGCTGAACTCTGCACTAATTCGGGACTGATAATCTGCCCTCTCAATTACCATGTGGCTCTGATGAGATTACAGGGCTGGATAATTCATTTCCAGCCTAATTTCCTTCTTAATTGACTTTCATGGTCTTTTTCTGAGTGTGAGCCATTGTGGCAGCTGGGCTACCTGACGTCGTTTTTCCGGTTTCGATCGGAGAATCTCTGCTTATGGATAAAGGGGTCTTTGTCCTCTGTGTTGGGCCTGAGTACTTCCTTCAAGACACCAAATTGAGTTTCAGTGGCTGTGTGAATTGTCATCTTCATGTGTACTGTCCAGCACAGTCTTTGTCTCAAAAAGAAATATTGCTCCATGAATGTTAACTGTTATTTATGTCGTTACCCAGCACCCCAACTGTTTTCCTGCATTCCTTTTATGAATGTGTCGCTGTGGACCTGAACATTCTCTCTGCTTCAGATACGCCGCATAGGATGTGAATAATAAGTTGACATCAGAAACAAGGAGAAGAGAGACCGACAGATACACAGACTTTGAACTTGTGCGAGCCATTACTCCCAAGGTCATGGAGCCTGAGTGTTGTGTTTATGACTCACCTCGTGAACTGAAAGCTACAGTCATACGACCCAACATTCCATCCCCCCTGGAATTCACCAAAATAGGAAGTGTGACGGTTAATCACCAAGAACTGAAAATAGCTTGTGTAACCGTGCAGTTTGCTAAACCGTGTAGATATTTTCCCTCAAGGTGTATGACATTTTTATATATAGAAACGACACTTTTCAGTAAAATGGCTCCAAGACTCTGAAACTGATACTCGTGTGTTTTGAGAGAGATATTTCATGAAATTTCATTTCAAGATACAGTGGTGCTTGAAAGTTTGTGAACCCTTTAGAATTTTCTCTATTTCTGCATAAATATGACCTAAAACATCAGATTTTCACACAAGTCCTAAAAGTAGATAAAGAGAACCCAGCTAAACAAATGAGACAAAAATATTATACTTGGTCATTTATTTACTGAGGAAAACGATCCAATATTACATATCTGTGAGTGGCAAAAGTATGTGAATCTCTAGGATTAGCAGTTAATTTGAAGGTGAAATTAGAGTCAGGTGTTTTCAATCAATGGGACGACAATCAGGTGTGAGTGGGCACCCTGTTTTATTTAAAGAACAGGGATCTATCAGAGTCTGATCTTCACAACACGTTCGTGCTTCATGGCACAAACAAAGGAGATTTCTGAGGACCTCAGAAAAAGCGTTGTTGATGCTCATCAAGTTGGAAAAGGTTACAAAACCATCTCTAAAGAGTTTGGACTCCACCAATCCACAGTCAGACAGATTGTGTGCAAATGGAGGAAATGCAAGACCATTGTTACCCTCCCCAGGAGTGGTCGACCAACAAAGATCACTCCAAGAGCAAGGCGTGTAATAGTTGATGAGGTCACAAAGGACCCCAGGGTAACTTCTAAGCAACTGAAGGCCTCTCTCACATTGGCTAATGTTCATGAGTCCACCATCATGGGCGGCACAGTGGTGTAGTGGTTAGCACGGTCGTCTCACAGCAAGAAGGTTCCGGGTTCGAACCCAGTGGCTGGCGAGGGCCTTTCTGTGTGGAGTTTGCATGAAATGTGGGTTTCGTCCAGGTGCTCCGGTTTCCCCCACAATCCAAAGGCATGCAGTTAGGTTGGCGTGGGGTGCCCTTGGGCTGAGGTGCCCTTGAGCAAGGTACCTAACCCATGACTGCTCCCTGGGCGCTCTGGTGTGGCTGCCCACTGCTCTGAGTGTGTGTGCACACGTGTGAAATACATGTCATATATGTGTGTATCTTTTATAAATGGGGTTAGCTGATCTAATAGCATGTTGGGGAGAATCATAGTATCATATCTCTATATTTCTGATAAAATGTTAGGTATGATACCATGTACAACTCTCCTACTTATTGCTAATTTCATAGGGGGACGGGGGGAATTGCTGGCATGTGCCGCGCAGGAGCGTCTGCCCAAATTTTTTAGGCTGAGATGAACTTATAGTTTTTGATTTAAAAAAAATTTCCAATATGTAATGCCAATTGTACATGCCTGTTTAATTCAAAATCACCATCTTGATCTTCAAATTGACCATATGGTATCTGTATTACATTACACAACATCCTGTCCACATAAAACCTAGTTAGTACACACAACAGTTGAAAGGGAAGTGATAAGTGATGTTGAATGTTGCCTGCTTGATATGCAAGACCTCCTGCTACCATGATAACATCAGAAGAAAGCTTAAGAGAATTATATGATAGAACTTTTTTTTCTGGTTTGCACTTCATTTTAAAGGATTAGAGTATTCAGAGACATGAATAGCAAAAATGCAGAAATATAATACTGTAGAGCTCGTTTATATTAAAAGGTGCATTGATTTTTTGAAATCATCAAATGTGAATTGATTAAAAACAAGTCTCTTGTACCATATTAATCGTTTTCACCTGATAGTCCACCAAGAAGGGGAATTTATTTCCAGATAAATTGCAACTTTTTGCTGATAAAATTAATGGTCTTGGGGTAAAAAAAAAAATAGCAGAAAATCATTAGCTCCCGCCCCTTGGGCTCCCACCAGGGCTCTGCCCCGGGCCCCGCTGGATGATGCCTGCGGCCCCCAAACCCCTGGCTTTTTTCAGACTTTTTTAATATTTTTCATTCTTATCCCTGATAATAACATGACATGTAAAGATAAGATGATGGACTGCTATTACGATGCTGCTTCCCTCGGTCTCTTTTGTCTGAAGCTTTGGGGCCTGTACTGGGCATCTGAGTAACCCCTATCATGGTGATGTAACCATGTTTGAGCAGAGATCACGACCTTGTGGATATGCATTACACTCCTTAGACAGCCATAATGGTAAAATCCCCGAACAGGAATGTGTCTGGTCAGGGAAGTGCTGGCTGTAGACGAATATATTGCTGTCTCCAAGTGCTTGACCCACCCTGGACTGTCTCACACTCCAAACTGTCAAACCAACTGCATAGAGTCACAGACATGCATGAAGTAATCTCCATCTTTTTATAACCCCTAACCTTGCGTATGACAGAGTGACACGATTTAAGCGCTCCAACTGAGTTCATTACTGAGAGAATGGAGTGCATCATGGTATAAGGAGAGCTCATATAGGGAAGTAAGTTGCCTCCACTCTTCATTATTCTGAACCCCTTTTCAGCCCCAATCACTTTTACCTTGTCGTAGTGATGCTGATGAAACCCCCCAGAGGACTGCAGTTACAGATGTTCCAGTGGTAATGGATTGGCAGAAGGGGAGATTAATACTGAGTTTGTCATGCCGCCTTATTGCCTTTACCTCATCTAGTGTAACAGTCATGGCCAGTTAGGGTCATTGGCAGACAGGGCCATACAAGGAGGTTTATGCCTTTGTTGCAGACTTGATTTTGCCCTTCTTGAAAGTGATTTTCCCATCCTGTTTGGGAAATATGAAAGGAAAATATCACCCATGATAGCTAGCCAAGACGTCAGTGCATATTTGTGGTTTGAGCTCTTGGCGTTAAAAAAGAAGAACTTGTGCCGCAATTCTCTCTATTGACAGAAGAATATGCTACACTGAGCCGATTGGATCTCCACAGCAACTAACGCTAACCTCAAACAGTGTTTTGGTAAGTCAATTGTTTCCCGCCTCAGCTGCCTTTCCATCCGTAGCCCAGTCTGCATGGAAAAAGTGCTGACGTCTCTGGTACTGACATTTGAATACCGCTGGAGAAATTAATTCAAAGGCTTTTGCACTTGCATATTGTTTAAAGTACAGCATGAGAAAGCTAGAGTGCCAAGCAACATAACCTTCATTTAACTTGGCTGGCGAACAGTGGAAATGCATTTGAGTGAAGTTTAGCTTTAGTTACATGAATACACACCCTCAAGTTACAAAAATACCCAAAATGTAAATGGAAACAAAAATCATACTTTTAAGCTCTCGCAGAAATCTTGTTGGGACAGCAGTATTCTTAACCATCTCAGCACAAGTGGAGGTTTCACTAATATTTAGACAGTGCCCTCTCCACAGAGCCTGCCAGATGGTGTGTTGATGTAAACCTTTGGTTTTGTTATCTGGGAAGCTGATCTGTTTAAGTTTAATTATTGTGTTGTTATTTGACCAATCACGTATTCCTGGAAAAGTTTTGTTTTACTGGGTCAGTGGAAACCTTCATGTGTTATTCCGCCAAGCGAAGCAGCGAAGGATCATTTTTGATGTGCCCTTACCACATTGCGAGCAAGCACTAATGTGCAAGGAGGTGGTGTTCTGAATAAATGAATATTAATGACCCCTGAGACTAAATATTATATAGACTTCTGTAGCTTCAGTATGGAAGTGGAGCCTTCAGAATTACAAAGAATTGTTCTTAAGATATTCTATCCCAGGTGTTCAATTTGGATCCAAGTACAAAATGTCATCCAAAAGATTGCTTGTTAAATCTCATTGAAAGAAGTGAAACAGGTTAAAGGTTAGATCTTATCGTGTGTAGTTTGTAAACTCTACTGCTCCATATTTAAACTTTTTACATCGCATATTGAAATCACAATGAAGCTGAACTTTTTGAGTGGGAGTATTTGATTGGACCCATGTATTACATTCCCAGAAAGGCTATCCTCAGGGTAAAAGTGAAAGTTAATTGTAAGTTAATTGCAGAGATCTTGTTGACTGAAACGCCGACTTAAAAAAAATGCTCCTCCAGCTTTATCCAGTTTAACCCACTACCACAGTGGTCAAGTTTTTTAATCTTTGTCAGTCTCACAAACCCGTGAGAGCAAAGTAGCTTAGCTCACAGCTGCCTGATTAAAGGGTGGGTCTGAGTTTTGATACAGTTGTAGGCTATGGCATAATTACAGGCCTCGTAATTTGAAATGATGGAGTGTGTTTAGATGGTTGTGATATGAATGTTATTAGAGTCGATCAAATGAAGTGGCTGTGGAGTGGTTGGAGTTAGTGAGAGCTGGAGAGAAGTGATGAAGTGGACATGTATTTCAGTGGTGTGTCTGTGCGTTTAAGAATGCATGGGTCCGTAGGGAGGCATTTTCTATGGTGGAAGACAAGGAGAGAGAATTTCAAACAGAAAAAAGCAAGCATGGCAGAATGAGGTGCATGACATGGATAACCCTTATTTTAATAATGTAAAAATAGTGAAAATTCTTCATTATGGACCGCATTGGAGGCCATGGGTTAAACAGCAAGGGTCAGGTGGGGAACGGTTCAATCAGAAGACTGTCTGATCGGACAGAGAATCCAAGCGAGAGACAGGCATGTGGTTGGTCATAAAGGTGGAATTTTAATTGGATTACAACCAGGTCAACCTGCTGCGCCCTGCAGACAAAGCAGGCCATTGGCATTATGGGTGATTAGTACGCTTCTATCTTCAGTCTGAAGTTATGTCTCATAGAACCACACTGGATCTGTTGTCTGTTTAGCTTCCTGTGAACACGGTGAGCAGTTAGACCACCAAGTATTAGGTAACATGTCTTAAAGGAGAACTGAAGGCAAATTTTTTTATTATCAAAATTCTATTTCTCATTTTATGAAATATAGGAACGCATTTTTGATAGCTATTTTGTCAGTGCTGTAGCAAGTTATGAGTGTTTGAAATATGCTCTGTAATATATCAGTCCATATGTCAAAGCAATGGCTGTAAACGAGATTCGCTGAGACCTGTGCGAGACTAGCCTGGGCCCGCCCATTCTAAGTGTGATGCAACACGAGGGCCTGTTGCGAGCTTAGTCTGGCAAGGCAAGCTATCTCCAGCTCTTCCAAGCTCCCGAAAAATCGGGAGCCAATCAACTTTGAGCATCTCCAACGGCCCTGGGTAGAGGCGTGTTCAAGGCAGTGACGTAGTAGAACTGCGACCGGAAGCCATAGATTGTTTCCAGAATCTATGCCGGAAGCGCTTCATTCACTAGAAACATTACGAACATGGAGCAAGTTCTCATTGAAAACGGAGCAAAGAGCAGCCCTGGGGGTATTTATTGAAAGGAAGGACGTTTTCGCCTTGCTCCCGACCGGCTTCGGTAAGAGTTTAATCTACCAGTTAGCCCCGTCGCGTCACATACGTCAGAGGAAAGAGTGATGTGATTGGTTTAAGCTTCGTCACAGCCTTTTCTGGCTTCGACCAGTAGCAAACTGAGGCATTTCAGGGAGGCGGGTCAACCACGCACTTTGGGAAACGGTTGGGCTTAATATCTTTGCCAGACCAAATGCTCGCAGAGCTTTGAAGTCGCATTAGCCAGACTAGTGCGAGACATCGTAGGACGGAAGTAAAACGTACAGCGGAAATCAAAGTGACCGACATCTGCCGATGTTGTCAAAAGACGCACGCGCCCTCTTTCGAATGCTGATGTAATCAAGCTGGAAGTTTTGTTTGTTTTGATAGCAATCAGGAAAGTTTGAAAAAAAAGTAGGCAGTAATCGTCATTTAAACTCGTTTTTGTGCAACATTTCGTTTGGAAAACAGTTTTCAAAATGGCGGCACTGACACCTGGCTGACACTTGACGTTTCGAAGTCTCGCAGAAGTCTGGTGAAGATCGCGCAGATAAGCGACGCCTGCCGTGGACCAAACGAACTAAATTCAACACGGCTAAGAACTGAATAGGCCGATAAGTATAATATTTAATTACAATTAGTTGCCAATACGAGTCACGATATAAGGTTACTAAAACCAAAAACGTAATTGAATACCACGTTAATTAAGAAATAAAGCAAGTTTAAAAATGACTTCAGTTCTCCTTAAACTTACCAGAGGGTTTAGTTTAGTTTAAACTTTATTAAACACAGAATCCAAAAAGATAAGCCTCATTTACATTGGAGCTGTGTTTAGTTAAATGAATTATGTATAAGTACATAAAAATATAAATATATTCAAATAAAAATGAACAAAAATTAATAATAATAAAACAAAAATAAGAAACTACATTAACAATTCTACATAGCATCAGATTAAATGATATCGAAGGTCAAATTAGTGTCACTGCTTAAATACCTACAAAATACGCAGACTAATAATTAACTTTAGACCAATAATTATTAGTAAAAGCCCTCACAGAAAAAGATTTCTTGATACTGTCATCAAGACTATTAAACAATTTGGCAGCAGAAAAGGAAAAAGAACGAAGGCCAGACGTAGAAGAAACTTTTGACATATGAATATTATTTCTAGACCTAGTGTTATAATTATGTACTTCTGAATTCAAGCAAAAAATATTAGCCAAATATGATGGACAAAAGCCATTTAAGCATTTAAATACAATCAAACATTTGTGAAAATTCCACCTGACGGTTAAACTAACCCAACCTCCTGCCGCCCCCCTTCTCCCCACCTTTTTTCCCCCTCCTTCCCCCCTTCCTCTCTTCCCCATATCTTATTCTTTTTATATTTGTATATGTAAATACTTAATTTATTTTAATTTATCTAGAAGTTTTCTCTATTTCTTTTCTCTGTTTATCTGTAATGATGCTGCTGGAATCTTAATTTCCCTGAGGGAACCCGCCCAAAGGGATCAATAAAGTTTTATCTAATCTAATCTAACCAAGACTTCTAAATAATATTTCTGTACGTTCATCTCACACACGTTATGTTTCATTATATATATTAAACCAACAACCCAGTCATTATTACTTTACAATGAATAGACAGAAATCCATAAAAAAATAAAACATCCACTGGTTAATACTTTTAATATTTTATACCATTTCTTTCGGCGCACCTTGTACTTCTGTGGTGTCGTACAGAATTACTTTTTAAAAAGGGCTTTACTTATTCATACGTTTGGCTTTAACTTTTCAAAGATTGCCCAGGTACGTAATACAGGGCGACAGTGTGTCCTATCAGCTTTCATCAGAACCGCAGTTAGATCTGGCTTTGATTAGAACTGGGATTCAGCGAATCCGCTGCAGGGGAGAGAAAATCAGTTAAAGAAACACAGGCTGCATGCTAACCCTCGCGAACCTCCCCATGGCCCAGAGGCATGCAGGAATAATCTGCAGCTCGATCTCACTCAGTGCACCTAGGGAGTGAGAGATAACCCCCAGCATGGTATGTGACGCTCTGCGCCACAGCTTGGAATGGTGACCCATGTGTAATATGATTAAAAATGTTTAGCTGCTGGTCCAGCTGCCGCCACACAGCTTCTGTAGAAGCAATTCCAGCCAGCTCTGTGATGTAGCATGCTTTTTATCCCCTGCTTGTCTTTCTCCGCCTCTCCTCGCCACACCTTTACTCACCCATCGAATTAAGATATTTCGGTCATATTGGTAGTTCAAAAGCAGTACGTTTTGGTACCATTATCACTAAAACACCATAAGCACTATGACGACGATGACGATTTTACAGGATGAAGCCTGTCGTAAATATCTGTAACATGGGAAAGTCAACATGGAACAAACAAGTTTCAGACAGCTTTTTCTATGAAAATCTGGATCTATGCATTTACACATGGAGATATGTTCATATTATGGGCTTATTCATAAAACATATAATCATGATGATATGGTATATGCGAATAGAAAATGAGGTAGTCGATATAATAGCCAGTTTAATCAGCTTGTGGGATTGTGCTCTTACATTTGGTTAGCTTTATTCATTTTCTTTCGAAGCTGCTTGTGGATGCAGTACCTAGACAAGTGCAATTGCATTTTTTAGAGACTCACTCAAAGCATTAATTTCTCTTTCTCTTGGAACGACTAAATGTGGTGAGTGGCAGCAGGAATAAGCTTTTGTTTTCGAACCCAAAAGATGAGCTCAACCTGCAAAATCAGAGATGGCTGTCCAGGTCGTAGATGTCTAAACATGGACATTACCAATCTGTATGAATTTTAGATGAGGACTCATCTCATCTCATTATCTCTAGCCGCTTTATCCTTCTACAGGGTCGCAGGCAAGCTGGAGCCTATCCCAGCTGACTACGGGCGAAAGGCGGGGTACACCCTGGACAAGTCGCCAGGTCATCACAGGGCTGACACATAGACACAGACAACCATTCACACTCACATTCACACCTACGGTCAATTTAGAGTCACCAGTTAACCTAACCTGCATGTCTTTGGACTGTGGGGGAAACCGGAGCACCCGGAGGAAACCCACGCGGACACGGGGAGAACATGCAAACTCCGCACAGAAAGGCCCTCGCCGGCCCCGGGGCTCGAACCCAGGACCTTCTTGCTGTGAGGCGACAGCGCTAACCACTACACCACCGTGCCGCCCCTTAGATGAGGACTTTAGAATTTTTATTATACCCCCGCTCTGAAGGTCAGTCCGTCAGTATCTCCGTCTGTCCGAAACACCCTTTTTCTCAGCAGCCACAAATCTTAGCCACTTGGTATGGAACATATAGGGTGGATTTACAAAATTTTCGTAACACTTTTCTCAGCAACTACAAATCACAACTGCTTGATATTTGGTACTGAGCTTCAGCTTGGGGTTCTATACCGTGTATACCGTTTTCAGGTCTGCCGCACATCGACTTCCTGTTTACCGACTGAATGTATTTACGAAACATGTAGCGTGGATTTACAAAATTTTCGTAACATTTTTCTCAGCAACTACAAATCACAACTGCTTGATATTTGGTAGTGAGCTTCAGCTTGGGGTTCTATACCGTGTATCCTGTTTTCAAGTCTGTCGCGCATCGACTTCCTGTTTACTGACTGAATGTATTTAAACATATAGGGTGCATTTTGACACTGTTTCAAGAAGCGAAATGCTATTTCAAAATGACAGTTTGCCAGGATGCTATTTGAAATCCCTGGATAGACACGGCTCTTTACTTACTCGTTTCAGGGTTCATTATTTGTTGAAGTCAACATTCATAATAAGTGTCCTATTCCTTCGATTGCTTGCATTCTGATATAAGCGAGAGTGGGGGGATACGTAAGTGAGCAGTAGCTCACAGCTGATCTTGTTTTTTTGTTGTTGTGTTGTTGTTTTTTTTCCCCACAATATATGTTCCTTGGATAGGTACCTGTAGATTCCTTCAATCAGCAATCTTGTTGCCAAAGAGTTGCATTGTTGAACTGATGTTTAATCAATGCAGCAAAACCATCTTTCTCTTTGCCTGTTCAATTGAGACATTCAGCAACTTTGATATGTTGATCCATGGCTCATGATGGTATGGCCTCTTGCCTTTCGCAAACGACCTTTTTTTAGTCATCATGGTATTAGTGCAGCGATATGCATGTCCAATATACTTTAGATATTGACTCTTGCTCACACTTCTTAGACGATCGCTCTTGGTTATCCTGGGAATATCAGCATTAGAGTATCGTAGTCTGTATTCTATTTCTTCAGCACCTTCAGGGGTTGGCAGTCAACTCCAGCCACCTTTAAGCATTTGCCTCAACAATTCCATCCAACAGGTTTACAGCTTATCTATATGCACTTCATTTATATACCATGCTTGAGTTCCATATGTGAGACGAGATCTTACACATGCCTCCATTATCTTAATTTGTATTGCCATGTTAACTTTATGATCTGTCAGTACCTGTCTCATCTCGTTAAACTTCCCAATTGCTTTCGATACACATAGTTCAGTAAAACTTCACAGATCTTTGTTACTTATCAGCTGGCCCAGATACATGAACTCACTGACATCGTCTATAGCGTTTTCACCAATTGAGAACGGTGACGGTCTGGTAGCAAGTTCTTCATTGTTGAATACCTGGGTTTTTGTCTTGGAGAGGGAGATGTTCAGTCCAAAACGTGAGCATGCATCATTCACAGTGTTCATTATCTTCTCCACCTCTGCTATGGAGCACTTGCATGTGACGTCACAGCCGATCCAGATTGTGACAGACGCCATCTTGTCGGTCAAACGCCATATTTCCGCCTTCTACTTCTACTTCTGCTTCTACCTTTTCTTCTGGAAAACCCTACTATATACAATTCTACTACAACGGCTGCGGCTACAAGCTCTCCCTACCTGTGCACGTTTTTTATGTTTTTTGTGTGTATTTTTGCGTGTTGTTCGTCTGTACTGGACTTCAATATCCACTACAACCGTATGGACTTACTGGACATTGGTTTCCAGCAGAAAATGACGGTTTGTAGCGATTTCCATCGCATGCACAACATTCCGGACGAGATAGCAAGACCAGCGGGGTCTCCGTGGATTGTTATCGGGTCTGGCAGGCGAAGAAGGCGGCGTCGGGAGTGGAAGCAAAAGCGAGGCTGCAGGCAGAGCCGGCCTGTTGACTAAGCTCAGAAAACAGCCACTCAAACCTCCACTGCTAAGCCTTTACCTCTCCAACGCCAGATCCATGGTAAACAGGACGGACGATTTGGAATTACAGCTGGAATTACCTTATTCTATTCTATTCTATAATCGGCTGGTCAGTGCTATACTCAATATTTAAGTGACTTACCCGTCCAATGAGGATTATTATCTTGTTTACAAGATGCCACATCTGAGTCGCTGACAAATCCTGAATTTCTGTAAAGATAACTGTCCAGAGATTTATAAGCACGCAGTGCTTCACCACTGAACAGCGAGGGAAAGTTGATGAGGTAATTATACACGTCCGGGTATTCCGCTGGCAGTTCAGTATCCACTGACACGGTCGTGAAAACTCCGTCCGGTAAGCCATAAGGGTCACTAATCTGTAGGTCGTTTATTTTAGACATATATCTAGTTATCTGTTCATTAGAAAAATGAGCCGTGTAGTCCGTCGGTTGAAATTGATCCATTCTGTACACGAGTGCAGCAGTATTCAGCGGTGTTTTTTACCGACAAGATGGCGGCTGTGTACTTTCCGTACTTTCCGGTCACGTGACTGCAAGATCTCTATATACTGTTACCGAACAGGACCACGTCATCTGCATTTAGCAGCCATTTGATCATCTGCACACCATTGAGTTTACCACTTTTTTGCTGTTCTCTGTTTGTACATAGATACGCAATGTTATAGGTGGATCCTGGTGTTTGGTGTGGGTTTTTTGTTGTTTTTTTTTAAGTCCTGAGCTCCATTTTGTTGAGTTGTGATGCCAGTGATTGTCGAGACACCACAACCTCTACATTTATTGCATGTGACTCATAACAGCCTATAAGGTTTCCCCAGGCCTCCTTTTTTTTTATTAGGAATTACAATCAACCAAGTTATATCAGCTCAACCTCTTTATACTATGAATCTGGATTTTCCATTACTGTGGTTCTGGTTTAATCTAAGCTTTGCCTCTACTCTCACATTCATAGTTTGAGCGCTACAGTGGCTGACTTTAATGGGTCCTCCTTGGCTCGTATGGCACTTTGGCTGTAATGGCCATGGTGGGTCTGTACAGCAGAGCTTGGAGGTAGTGTGGATGTCATGACTGAGGCCTGAGTGTGTAATGTTCACCGTGTTCAGCTCACAGCTCTTTGCACCGCTGTATAATGAGAAGCCTGGAGCTGCAGGACTCCCTCTCACTGAACGAGCTGAATAATGATGACGGTCTGAGAGCTGCAGAGCTATCACACCCTCACAATCTCAGTGCTCCGTCTGTCTCTCTGTTTCTCTCAGATCACTCACTCTAGCAAGTTCGCCCATTCTAGCACCTGAATCCAAAGCAAAAAAAAAAGAGAGAATTCAAGATGCGAGGACTTGTGTTCCTTTTCGTTAAAGAAATCTCTCACTTCTGTGCTTCATTTTCTTTTCTTTCTTGCAGAAGGTTGTTCTGTGGCTGAGAAGTACTTTTGCACTTTTATATTTTCAAGACTCGAGAATGAATCTCCAACGTCCCTTCTAGGCATGTACCGTATGTGATCATTTTGGTAATTTATCTTCTGTCCGTAAAAGCTTTTTTTTTTTTTTTGCTGTCTTTTAAAGACCACTCTTCCTCCCGCCCCCCCAGCTTCTGATCACATCATTGCCCACTCTCTGGATTCTGTTCAGCGTGTAATTGCGGTTAGAGTCCGTTACAGTCAGAGCTGTGAAAATACGGTTTCAAAATGGTGGCCTTTTTTAAATTCCAGGAGCAATATGGTTAGTTTACAAGAAGCATCACAGTGCATGATTCCAGTGGAGCATTAACAGTATAACACTATATTTACCAAAGTGTTTCTGTTTGTAACAAATATACTTCAAGAAATCTGACCAAATTAACGTCTGAACATCTGGAGAAGTCAGCAGAAAATGCATTGAGAAAGAAAGATATATTTGCTGTTTGACAAATTCATGGGTCATGTGCCCTTTTTAGATGGATTGAAAACTGCTAGTGCTCATAAATATAAATGTAAAAGTTTCTCTTGCGTAAATCAAGAGATTTTCAGCACACGGTATGTCTAAAGTGAAGAACTCGCATGTAACTTCAGCTCTTACTTTACCTCTAAATTAGAGAGAAATTTTTTATGATTTTTTTCAAGAATATTGTGACATCATTTTGCCATTTCATAACACTATGATACACGACAGTTTGGAGAAAAAGCTACACAATACTTACGACCTCATAGGTGGAGGGTCTCGATATGAGTGTTACATTTGTTTCCTGATTAACCTGAGATTGATTTCAGAATTTCTTCTCTTCTCTTCTCTTCTCTTCTCTTCTCTTCTCTTCTCTTCTCTTCTCTTCTCTTCTCTTCTCTTCTCTTCTCTTCTCTTCTCTTCTCTTCTCTTCTCTTCTCTTCTCTTCTCTTCTCTTCTCTTCTCTTCTCTTCTCTTCTCAATTGCTCTGTTTGAAGTGCTCGGTAGTTTTCCGCCTTCATACATTTCTGAGTGCCTGACAGATTGTGTTCCCAATTTGAAGTGTAAGCTCATTAAGTGCCGACTTGTTGAATATGCAGAGAGTCAAACACAAAGAAGCATGGAAACATCTTTTATCGTGATGCAGCACAAAGTATCTGTCACCCTGTTTAAAAGCAGCCCAAATTTTAATTATAGCAATGTCATTATAATTAATCCGACCTTTAAAGATCAAAATTAACTTTTTTTTTCTTGAATTAACAATACTATGACTTTGTATTAATTCTATTTCCTGTTGATGCCATCTAACATACAACCCCAATTCCAAAAAAGTCAGGACTCTGTGTAAACTGTAGATAAAAACAGAATGCGATAATTTGCAAATCATGGAAATCATTGTCCCGAGGTCTGATGAATCAAAAGTAGAAATTATTTGTAGAAATTATGGACACCATGTCCTCCAGGCTAAAGAGGAGAGGGACCATCTGGCTTGTCATCAGTGCACAGTTCAAAAGCCAGCATCTGTGATGGTATGAGGGTGCATTAGTGCACATGATATGACTAGCTTGTACATCTGGGAAGGCATCATTAATGCTGAATGATATATACAGATTTCAGAACAACATGCTGCCATCCAGATAAAATCTTTTTTAGGGAAGGCCTTCCTTCTTTCAGCAAGACAACGCCAAACTGCTTTCTGCACATATTAAAACTGCATGGCTCTGTAGTAAAAAGAGTCCAGGTGCTAAACTGGCCTGCCTGCAGTCCAGACCTGTCTCCCATTTAAAACATTTGACGCATTATGAAACGCAAAATACGACAAAGGAGACCCCAAACTGTTGAGCAACTGAAATTGTATATCAGGCAAGAATGGGACAACATTTCTCCTTCAAAACTCCAGTAATTGGTCTCCTCAGCTCCCAAATGTTTACAGGGTGTTGTTAAAAGTAGAGGTGATGCAACACAGTGGTAAACATGCCCCTGTCCCAACAACATGTTGCTGACATCAAATTCAAAATGAGCATATATTTTTCAAACACAATAAAATTTCTCAGTTTCAACATTTGATATGTTGTCTTTGTACTATTTTCAATGAAATATAGGGTTTCCCTGATTTGCAAATTCTGTTTTTATTTGCAGTTTACACAGCGTCCCAACTTTTTTGGAATTGGGGTTGTATGCAAATGCCTTTCAGCTGTATTTGAAATGTGTATGAAGTTTTGTGTTGTGATTATTTTTCATTTTCCACTATTAGCTGTTAATTGTGAATGTGTGTGTGTGTGTATACAGTGCCTTGCAAAAGTATTCATACCCCTTGAACTTTTTCACATTTTTCCGCCTTACAACCACGAACTTAAAAGTTTTTTTATTAAGATTTTATGTGATAGACCAACACAGAGTAGCACATAATTGTGAAGTGAAACGAAAATGATAAATGGTCTTCAAAATTTTAAACAAATAAAAATCTGAAAAATGTGGTGTGCATTAGTATTCAGTCCCCTGTCCTCTGATACCTCTAAATACAATCCAGTGCAATCAATTGCCTTCAGAAGTCATCTAATTAGTTAATAGAGTCCTACTGTGTGTAATTTACTCTCAGCATAAATACACTTGTTCTGTGAAGGCCTCAGTGGTTTGTTAGAGAACACTGAAGAACAAACAGCATCATGAAGACCAAAGAACTCACCAGACAGGTCAGGGATAAAGTTCTGGAGAAGTTTAAAGCAGGGTTAGGTTATAAAAAAATATCCCAAGCTCTGAACATCTCAAGAAGCACTGTTCAATCCATCATTCAAAAATGGAAAAATATGGCACACCTGCAAACCTACCAAGACGTGGCCGTCCACCTAAACTGACAGAGCGAGCAAGGAGAGCACACCACATTTTTCAGATTTTTATTTGTTTAAAATTTTGAAGACCATTTATCATTTTCGTTTCACTTCACAATTATGTGCTACTCTGTGTTGGTCTATCACATAAAATCTCAATAAAAAACGTTTAAGTTCGTGGTTGTAAGGTGGAAAAATGTGAAAAAGTTCAAGGGGTATGAATACTTTTGCAGGCACTGTGTGTATATATATATATATATATATATATATATATATATATATATATATATATATATATTTGAGATGTAAATATCCCAGAAACTACATAGTCTCGGCAAATGAAATTGAACAGGCTTAATGTTGAGCAATATAAGATATGTTCCTCAGATTTGAATGAGAAATTTAAAGGTATGTGGATTCCATGAACAATTTCACAAATTTTCAATATGCGCACTGCCTGAGCACACAGACACACACACAGCCTCCCTCTTTGAACTTTTTGTGCCGTGTCCAAATCTGCATTGCAGTTGGTGCATTTTTTAGAGAATTCTCTTATGAACGCACGCTACACAGTCTTGTTCGACTGCGTTCGAGCGTACTCTCACACACAACACCTTTTCTTTTCTAGTGACTGGCATTTCTATACCTCAAAAAATAAAAACAAAAAAACATTAAATGTAGAATTTTGACCTGTTTCCACACATGCTGTTAAAATTTGAGGTCAATTAAACGAGAATTAGCAAAGTTATTAGATTGGAAAATGAGATCAACATTTTTGAAACACCCTGTGTGGGTGGCACGGTGGTGTAGTTGTTAGCGCTGTCGCCTCACAGCAAGAAGGTCCGGGTTCGAGCCCCGTGGCCGGCGAGGGCCTTTCTGTATGGAGTTTGCATGTTCTCCCCGTGTCCGCGTGGGTTTCCTCCGGGTGCTCCGGTTTCCCCCACAGTCCAAAGACATGCGGGTTAGGTTAACTGGTGACTCTAAATTGACCGTAGGTGTGAATGTGAGTGTGAATGGTTGTCTGTGTCTATGTGTCAGCCCTGTGATGACCTGGCGACTTGTCCAGGGTGTACCCCGCCTTTCGCCCGTAGTCAGCTGGGATAGGCTCCAGCTTGCCTGCGACCCTGTAGAACAGGATAAAGCAGCTAGAGATTATATATATATATATATATATATATATATATATATATTAGTGCTGTCAAACGATTAAAATATTTAGTCGCGATTAATGTCGCGACTGTCATAGTTAACTCGCGATTAATCGCAATTTAATCGCACATTTTTGTCACATAAAAAACCATTGTAATTCTCTTATCAGCATAAAAAAGTGAATGGGCTTGCTTTGTGCCAATGTTTTTTTTTATTGCAAAGCATAACACGTCTTGACACAGCCACTGCAAACTGAAACCTAAGCCGAGCACCGGCGCGGGGCTAGCAAGAGAACCATGAGTGAAGTGATCTACTGCTTGAGAGAGACAGGTTACACAGTGACGGTAATCTTGACTTGCTTGATTATAATATAAAGTACACTATTATATTAAGTTTAAGTTGTTCGTTGATAAATATTGCATTGAATCTGATCTTTACTGTTTCAGCTCACTTAACACATTTTGTACTTTTTCACTTTCTGCCTGTTGATGCGTCGTGCTGTCCAATCAGAGGTGGCCAAATTTGCATATTACAGGAAGGATTTCTGGGATAGCATTGAGTTTACAGTTCAGAGGGATCTGGCTTCTTTAGACGCTGTCTTCTTAAAACTGAATAAATATTTAAAAAGAGACAAATGAGCCAGTCTTTTGAACGGCTCTTTTCAAAGAACGGATCACAAAGATGCGGATCCCATCAAAGAGCCGTAAATCCCATCTCTACTAGCGCGCCCTGCCCGCGCTGGTTCTTTGGGGGAGGAGGGCAGAGGACTCTGGCTGTGTGGGGCGTGGCATTACAGTCTAGCTGCTATGCAAAGTCTCTGTTCCAAGTTCCTGGCAGTTTCAGAAGCTTATGAAAAACCTACATCATGTCACAGAGCGTTAATCTCGCAATAAAAAAATTATCGCCGTTAAAATTGAGTCAAGTTAACGCGTTAATAACACAACATTTTTGACAGCACTTATTTATATATATATATATATATATATATATATATATAGAGAGAGAGAGAGAGAGAGCGAGAAAGAGAGACGCACATACACATCTTTTATCTCAGTCAACCTGTACACTTTCATTGCTCTCAGTTACTCTTCCTTTGCAGCATACACACTGTTACTTTTGCTTGAGAAACTCTTGAGTCTGTTTCTTTACCCCATTGCTTAATTGCCTCTGTAAAACCACTGAACATGTTTGTTTGCACAGAGTATTAAACATGGCCTCAGTTAAGCTGTGTGTGTGTGTGTGTGTGTGTGTCGACGCCTGGATTTGGTGAGTCAGAACGTTTGATTAATGTCTGGTATGATCAGGTCACGGCACTCTGGCATGCCAAGGGCATATAAGGCCACGGTGGGGCGAATAACCCAGAGAAGCCTCTTGTCAGCATAAGGACTAGTGTGACTGTGTGTCAGTTTCATCGTGCATTTCCTTTAACTCCCTTTTTATGGAAATCTTCTCAGTAGAATTTCAATTCCATAGAGAATGACGAGGCTTTTTTGCAGTTGTGCATTACAGTAACAGATCATGAGTTGACTCTGTGTGAAAGTGTTTGTTAACCATTGTAACTGCATGGTTTAAACCTTAAAACCGATGTTGCTCTTTAAGCACCAAATTGAAATCCAGTCAGGTGATGTGCAAACACGGCTATCAGATAAAAGTGACGTCTGACCTTTTGCGTTTCACTTGTTTCATCTTATAGACCGAGTAGATTTTCCTTATCAGTTGCCTCATTGTTTGGTATTTGAGTAATCGTATTGTATGAATTCAATTTGGCTGCATTCAGGTCAGCTTTCAGACTCTTAACGGCAGTGGACAGACTATTGTATTGTCCTGTGTTCAAACCAGATTGAAAAGAATCCTTTTACAATCTCCCTATCCAATTTCCTTAATCCATATCCTGCTTTCAGTCATCAACATTTCCTCTGAATGGGTGTTTGTGTATCCTGAGTCTGTTTTTTTATGTGACAGGATTCTCTGAAAATTGGCGACAAAGATCAAGTCTTCAGAATGTCGTCTTCTCCAGGCAATCAGAATTTTTTGTCCATTCATGTGGACATTAATGTTGACGTCACCTTGATGTAAATGTTGTACCGCAGTGCTGTTGAATTCTCGAAACTGAAGGTGTGGATTACTTTTGTGTAACAGCAACTCTGACAATAGTTCCAGCTGAAAATTAAACCAGTGTTTTATATTAATGTACTATTTCTATCTTTTCTGTTGAAGCAGCCTGTTCATAGGGACATGCATAGTGGGTGCTCCATGTACCGTATTTTCCGGACTATACGTCGCTCCGGAGTTTAAGTCGCATCAGCCAAAAAATGCATTATGAAGACGAAAAAAACATATATACGTCGCACCAGACTATAAGTCGCACTTTTTTGAAGGGTTATTCTATCCATAGAATCTGTGATTCTATCTGATAAGCGGCGCGTGGTTACTGCACGACTGCATTGTTTATTTAATAAACGAACAGCTGAGCAGTGATAACGCGCCCTTTGCCCTGTAAGTAGCCTAGTCTGATTATTTTAAATATCTACTACTATCTTTAATACTATCACTATCGTTATTACTAATAGCCTATATTATTATTATTTTAACTAATATTAGTAGCCTATTACTGATGCATTAATCAGTTTGCTTTTAGAATATTTTTAGCGGTAGGGCTTATTATCGCCCCATGGCTCTTTCATCTGTGTTATTAAAGCTGTAGTCATCATCGAGGAGTGTCATTCTTCATTTTTGTCAAATTTTATTTCATCAAATCAGAGGCCAAGTAGGCTATAGGTATATCATCTCCAAAGATAGGTACGGTAGTAAAAACAACCGTCTAGTGAAAAAAAAAACCAACAACAACCGCTTTTAAATCCCCTACTTAAATCCTTAAAATGAGTCATTTAACTCATGTCTTGTGTGATCTGATCTCCAATGGTGAAATAAACCGGTTGTGATGAGTACAGTCTGTTATTTTAGAAGATAAATGTAATATATAATTTAATATATAGACTAATAAAAATTAATATTTTATAATATAATATCACGACATATTACTGTCTGTAACTGTTTGTCACTAAAGCGTTTTCTAAGATCATAATGTCTGATTAGGGCCCGAGCCCTATGGGCGAAGGCCCTATTGTTCTTGTAAGAGTTCACTATTATTCTTCTTCTTCCGTCCTCTTCTTCTTCTTCTTCTTCTTCCGTCTTCTTCTTCTTCTTTATTTTTCTCCGCTGTTGGGCCATTTTCGGGGCACTTGCCATGGGCGAAAACGCACGAAATTTGGCACCAGTTCCGAGAATTGCCACCGCTACTCAGAACCAGAAGCCCAAACTTGGCCGGGGCTCAGGGCCTCTATAGCGCCCCCTAAGTCGTTGTGATTTTGGCCTCCCGCATAAAGGTGCCTGGGTGCCAGGTAGTTTGTCGTAGTGGCATGCCATTTGGTACGCATATGTATCTCACTAAGCCGGACAAAAGTGTAATGCCAATGCATTAGCCACGCCCAACAGGAAGTGAGGTAATTTCACTTTTGTGCGAAATGCATGGCCACGAAGACGGCGCAACTCCTCCTAGACCGTTCATAGGAATGTCACCAAAATTGATACACATCATCTACAGACATGGCTGACAAAAGTTACTAAATACGTTTCACGTAGGACATACCGTTCAGAAGTTATACGTCAATCAATTTTCGATGCAAAATTTTACATGCTTAAAAATTCATAACAAATCTTCTGATTGCTCAAAACTGCTCATGCTTCACACGCAAATCACTCATTGTGCATCTGACATGTTACCCAATTTCTGTGATTTTTCGCCACTGGGGGCGCTATTTTTGGGCAAAAATTCCAGTCTTTCCTCAAATTTGGTCAAACTTCACGGCCACCCTCTTACTACCTCCCATGTCATGTATACCACGTTTTGGAAATTTTCGTCCATGGGGGGCGCTGTTTTTGGCCGACGCAATTGCTCCAAAAAGGGTTTTTGGTAAATAATTCCATAATGCTTTTCCTTCACACCACTACCTTGTGATAGTACGTTGCTGTTGTAGACACTTATTTTTCCAACTCATCATCGCTCATGTACAGCATAGCGCCACCTACTGACATGGGAAAAACCAAAAAATTTATTCTTCAAAAATCTATATCTCATCTTCTATTTACTCAATTGTCATCAAACTTCATACGCAAACTCTTCATAGCTCAGCTGACATATACGCCAAATTTTGTGCACTTGCGCCACTGGGGGCGCTATTTTTGGGCAAAAAAATCCAATCTTTCCTCAAATTTGGTCAAACTTCACGGCCACCCTCTTCCTACCTCCCATGTCATGTATACCACATTTTGGGAATTTTCGTCCATGGGGGGGCGCTGTTTTTGGCCGACGCAATTGCTCCAAAACGGGTTTTTGGTACATAATTCCATACTGCTTTTCCTTCACACCACTACCTTGTGAAAGTACGTTGCTGTTGTAGACACTTACTTTTCCAACTCATAATCGCTCATGTACAGCATAGCGCCACCTACTGACATGGGAAAAACCACAAAATTTATTCTTCAAAAATCTATATCTCATCTTCTATTTACTCAATTGTCATCAAACTTCATACGCAAACTCTTCATACCTCACCTGACATATACGCCAAATTTTGTGCACTTTCGCCCCTGGGGGTGCTGGTTATGGCAAAAATGATATTGCAGCTTCTGATTTGTCAAACTTGGCAAGCAAACTCTTTACAAGACCCTTATTGGGGCGCTTGCCATGGTCGACAACGCACCAAATTTGGCTCCTTTTTCTTAGACTGCCACCGCTACTGAGAACCAGAAGCCCAGATCCAGGCCGGCCTCAGGGCCTCTATAGCGCCCCCCGAGCGCCGTTCAGTGCGAGACCCTCTTGTTGCCATGTGTCCATTTCTGTGGTTTGTCGCCATTGTGGGAGTAATGTCTCTTGCCGAAGAAGCTGTGGAAGGTATTTCGCGGCGACACATGCCCCCGCCCCCCTTGGCCGCTGGCGCGAGGGCCCGTCGAGGCCGCTTGCGGCTTTATTATTATTATTATTATTATTATTATTATTATTATTATTATTTTACACACACAATAAGCGCATGTGCGTAAAGTTATAGTAAACCACCCCCCGCCTTTTTTTTTTTTGAGTCGCCGGACCCACCCACCTCCTGCGTTCTGGGACCTCCCACTTCACAAATTAAGCACTGCCTAAAATCACTACGTAACTTATTTAAATAACTATAGGCCTATCATTAATAATAAAACACAGGCCAATCAAGTTTATCAAGCTGATGATTTCACTCCAAATCAGCAAATCCATTGAATTCCTCATCCTCGGTGTCGCTTCTGAACAACTCTGCCAACTCCAGCGGCAGATGAAGCGCCATTTCCTCTTCTTCTGCGTGGCTGTCGTCAGACTCAGCATCAGCTCCAGTTATTCCGTGGTGAAAAAAAAAAAACATATATACGTCGCACCGGAGTATAAGTCGCATGGCCAGCCGAACCATGAAAAAAAGTGCGACTTATAGTCCGAAAAATACAGTAATCAAAGGCTAACAAATTATTTAAAAAAAAAAAAGCTATTTAACAAAGAAAAACATATCAGTGATGGAGTGAAGCTTTCTGTGAGAAGACATTTATTTAACATTTATGGAAGGACTCTGTCGTGTTACCACTTTGTAATAGTCATAGATTTTCCCTCATGACAGTCTTCAGCACAGAGAAGTTTCACTTTTTTGGTTTTCATGCTAGCAAGACGAGCTCTTTGTTCTTTTGTAAACGTGCAAAAGAAAAGAGTGCCTGCTGAGAGAACGATTGTTTATAGCTGCTATAAAGTAAGTTATAACAGGAACTACCTTGTCGCAGACATTCCAAAACATTATATGTAGCTATAAATGGTTAAAAAGTATGATGTCATTCTGTTAAAAAAAAAAAAAACTCACCTGGTAGCACTTATGATGAATATGAAGGAAGATATCACAAAAAAAAAAAAAAAGGTACCCTATGGGTCCATGTGGCTACTGCTTATAAATAAAATAGTTTTCTGATCCCATGTCTGTATGGTACAGTAAATATAGCATATATATTTACTAGTGCTGTCAAAGTTAACATGATAATAACGCGTTAACGCGATCTCAATTTAACGCGATTAAAAAAAATAGTGCCGTTAACGCAAATTCTAATTTGGCCCTGCGAGTCACCTGTAGTTCCTGTTGAGGCTTGTCGCGCGCTGCTTCAATAAGAGTACGTGCGAGTGATGGAGAAAGGCATAGACATATAAACATCCTCGCCGCCATATTGGATGTGGCAAAGTGGAGATTCTTCAACCGTCTCTGGTATAGCGTCTAGACAGTAGCCGAGAATAAAGATGCCTCATTCATGTGCTGTGTTTAACTGTACCAACAGGTTTACCGTCCAAACGAGTTCACATGGGATTACCTTTCACAGGTGAGACTGGAAAAATACTTTTCAATACTGTTCCTTCAGTCTTCAGTTTCCCAGCTCAGCTCCACCGGGGAGGTGTATAGTTATAAGCAGTGAGAATTAGAGAATACAGCGCCACACTATGATGAACGTTTTTGAACGTATGATGAATGTTTTTATTTTTGTTATCTGTTTTTATCTTCTTTTATGGCAAATACTTCTCTTCAAAAGAAACTAATGAGTAAAATAAAACATTTTTTTTTATTTTCACAGTGATATGCACTTTATTTTTCATCCCTTGGTTTTCTCATCTAATATGGAAGTTATGGATGTCAGTGGCTGTGACAAGACGTGTTATGCTCTGCAATAAAAAAAAAAAAAAACATTGGTACAAAGCAAGCCCATTCACTTTTTTATGCTGATAAGAGAATTACAATGGTTTTTCATGTGACAAAAATGTGCGATTAAATTGCGATTAATCGCGAGTTAACTATGACAGTCGCGACATTATCTCATTATCTCTAGCCGCTTTATCCTTCTACAGGGTCGCAGGCAAATTACCAGCTGACTACGGGTGAAAGGCGGGGTACACCCTGGACAAGTCACCAGGTCATCACAGGGCTGACACATAGACACAGACAACCATTCACACTCACATTCACACCTACGGTCAATTTAGAGTCACCAGTTAACCTAACCTGCATGTCTTTGGACTGTGGGGGAAACCGGAGCACCCGGAGGAAACCCACGCGGACACGGGGAGAACATGCAAACTCCACACAGAAAGGCCCTCGCCGGCCACGGGGCTCGAACCCAGGACCTTCTTGCTGTGAGGCGACAGCGCTAACCACTACACCACCGTGCCACCCGTCGCGACATTAATCGCGATTAAATATTTTAATCGCTTGACAGCACTAATATTTACTCTATGAGGCAGTAGCCACAAAAATGAAGCATTATCCAAAAATGAACAATTTAAAAATCACCGAAATAAAATATACCAAGTATCTGTACTTTATATTATTCTACTCTTGCCTCTTACAGTTTTCGAAACTGAAACCTCCGAACCGAGGCTGACACACACACACGCTGTCACCATGACCCAAACTCTTATTTCACAGAAATGGCCCAGTGCTAGAGCTCAGTGGAACGCACTTTCCTTCTATAATAAGCATAAACATGTCTGAAAGAAATTTCTTTAGTGTAGTCCATTTATTTCGAATGGTGCACCGAATTGTATACACTCACCGGCCATTTTAATCGGAACAAGTATATGCGCATGCACAGTGCGCGATTGTTACACTCTTACATTCTTGCAGCACGATGACGTAGTGGTTAGCGCCTCTATCTGAGGCAGTAGACCCAACAAAAACGATTTTGACCTTTTTGGTGACCTTGACCAGATGACCCTCAAAATGTTGGCGGTTCTATTTGAGACTAATGTCCATCTATCCTGGAAGTTTCATGAAGATTGATCCAGCTGTTTTCCCGTAATATCGTCAACAACAAAAAAAAACAAAGAAACGCAACCAAAAACAATACTTCGCCCTGTAAGGTAAAATTTGTAATTGTTGGAAAATCACTTTGGAACTGGCTTTTACCAAAAAATAATCCACTTCAGGGTGGTAACAGTGTGATTTGGTCTGACACCACACTGACGTGGATTATTTTCCTGTTATAGCATGCACGCTTGTGTTTTGTTCTTTACATCATGACATGGCATCTGGCATCTTATGCACTCTAGTTAACCACATCCTAACCAAAGTGTAGTCTGAGAGTCCAGTATCCAGGCAGTCAGAGCAGAGTTGGTCATGTTTCCAGCTGCGTTCAGCTGCCTTCCTCTACCCAGTCTGTGCTAATTGGCCTGCTGTGCTTCCCAGTATGCGTGAGTTGGGTCACTGATCAGGCCCATTACCCCCCGCAGTCACTGACCACCAACATAGTCACTGAGCCTCTAACCCCAGGACAGCTCAGACGGAGACCTTACCACCACCCTCCTCTGTACTGCTGTGTCATTCAGATCAGCTGTCACAGCAGTGGGTATCATGGGCACAGTTGGAACCAGACTATACCATCTGCAAAGGTGTAGAGAGTGGGCAGGACTACAAAATGAGGTTTCCGGTCACAGGAAAAGAAAGTATGCATTGTTGAGTCTTCTGTGTACAATTAATGAGCATTGAGAGTTGTGGGGCTGAAGGAAATGAGGGCTGTCTGTTGCCTCAGTGGATTATTTAGGAGGACTTCAAAGGCCCAAATGCCATGTGGAGTTGAGGAATTCACAGATCAGGATTGAAGGAATTCAGGAAGGAGCTGGTGTGTAGCAAAAAGGGATTAGTTGTCCTGCTCTTCAGACTGCCAGCCTGCATCTACAGCTATCGCTAGAGAGTCATTAAACATGGTCAGGACCTTTGAGACAAGGAAAATATTTGACTAATATGATCAGAGATTGTAGCCTGGAAGACGTGTGTGGTCAGCTAAGTACAAAATGTACTAGATGGTCAGTGGTGGAGCATCTGAAGCTCAGACTACCATGAAGACTATCTGGCTTTTTTCATCGAAGTCCTATAGTCTTCATGTGCAACCATGTGACAAAATAGTGTGACGTATGGATCCGCCACCATGTTGGATGATATACAAATCCAGAATGCCGTCTCGTGCAAACAATAACTGTGATGCATCTCCAACTTTGTCGAAATATTATGATTCCCTGGAGTCCTCTGCCAAGTCAAGATTCAGAGAAAAAGTTGAAATTTGTGGCTTTGACCCATGTATGTTAAAGCCATCTGATTATACAGAGGATTTAGCCTCATTACCAGTGATTGAATACCCTGATATTGTGAACTATCTCGTTCTACAAAAAAAAAAAAAAAGGTGCAGAAGTAAAACGAATTACTGGGTTACTGGAACGGCATCACTAATATCTCACCTGGCAAAGTCGACCCACATTTGTTCTCCTTGTGTATCCAAACTCGCTAAGGTTTGCTGTGCTTCTAATCTGGCTTTCTTGGCAGATCTTTCATTTATCTTGTTGCTTCTTGGTACTGCGAGATGAGTTTTCTTTCGTCTTGATCTCATCTTGTCCTAATTTGAACGTTGGTGCCCAATCTGGATTTGTTTCATCACGTAGGTTTGCCGGTGCTCCTGCAAGGTGAGAAGCAGAGCGTTCAAGCTCAAAAGTTTAATTTAATCAGCAGAAAACATAGCTTTAATTAATAATGAACTCTTACCAGATATAAAGTTAATTCCTTACGATGGACAGTTCTTCGTCCGTTTTGTCGCCGTTTTTAATCATTTTGGGAATTCTGAAGAACCGTTTCTCTTTGTCACAAGTAGCATTATTGCTGCAATTATATACACCGTACACAAAGTAGGCATCGTCTTTCTTCAAAGGCAATGAAATGAAAATGAAAAGAAAATCACGAAGCATTGCAGCAGCTCACACGTGAAGCGGCAGCAGCTCCCACGTGAAGCGCCACCAGCTTGGTTGTTGTTATCCCACATCACGGACTTCTGGTTGGGAAAATATGCCTGACGTCACATGCACACGAAGAATACTGAACAACAACTTCTTTTGGTTGCTCCCGATTAGGGGTCACCACAGCGGATCTTTCGTCTCCATTGCTCCCTGTCTTCCACATCCTTCTCTACCACACCTGCCACTTTCATGTCCTCTCTCACCACATCCATGTATCTCCTCTTTGGCCTTCCTCGTTTTCATGTGCCTGGCAGCTCCATCCTCAACATTCTCCTTCCAACATGCTCTGCATCTCTTCTCAGGATGTGCCCAAACCATCTCAGTCTCGTCTCTCTTAGCTTAATTCCCAAGTTCTCCACATGTGCTGTCCCTCTGATGTGCTCGTTCCTGATCCTGTCCAACCTCCCATCGCAAACCTTAACATCCTCAACTCCGCCACCTCCAACTTTGCCTCCTGTCTCTTCGTTAAGGGTACGGTCTCCAATCCATACATCACAGCTGGTCTCACTACTGTCTTATACATCTTACCTTTCACTTTTGCTGGGGCTTTCCTATCACAAATGACTCCTGAAATCCTTCTCCAACTGCTCCACCCTGCCTGCACTCTCTTTCTCACCTCACTATCGCAGCCCCCATTTTCCTGCACAGTTGACTCCAGGTACTTGAATTCACCAACCTTCTTTACATCTGCTCCTTGCATCTTCACTACACTCTCATCCCCGTTCTCATTGATGCACATGTATTCTGTTTTGCTACGGCTCACCTTCATTCCTCTTCGTTCCAATGCATACCTCCATTTCTCCAAACTCAACCTCCTTTCTACTTTCACCACATATCACAATACCATCCGCAAACGTCATGTTCCGTGGTGACTCTTGCCTCACTTCGTCCATCAAGCTATCCATCACTATGGCAAACAAGAAAGGACTCAAAGCAGATCCTTGATGAAGTCCCACCTTCACCTTGAACCATTCAGTCGTTCAAGGTGAAGGTGGGACTTCATCAAGGATCTGCTTTGAGCAGTTATAATAAGAAGAATAACGAAGAATACTGAACAGCCTCAGTAAACCAGGCCAGACTGACAGGAGCTGTACTCAAATTTTCAGCCATTTGCCGCCGTCTTGGCTTGGAGTACTAGTCAAAAAAATTTGAAAGTTAAAATTGAGGCTAAAATGTAATTTGTAATTTTCTCTTTTTCCATCTTTAGCTTTTAAAGATTTTGAGCACCTTTTATATGCATAGACGGTGTACTTTTGGCTGAAGGTGGTTTTATATTTAAGTGAACACTGATTTGCCTTGGTATGCACTGGCATTACTGTTGAAAACCCTCCATTTGGACCTTTAATACCCACCGTTTCTGACAAATTCGGACTTGCAGCAGAGTGTACTTTCATCTGCCGTCAAGTACTGCTATATCTCTTATTTGCTCCCTCTCTCTGTATTCTGAAGTAAATGGGGCCACTGTAATGGACAGTAATTCACTTTAATGTCATGCTGTTGATTGCAGCACTGCTGAATGTCACAGGAACACTTTGCTTAGCGCTGTGCAAATTCACACCTAAAGAGAATACCAGGCAATTACCCTCAAAGAACCTGACATCTCCTTCTGATGCGACATTATGAAGATGGACCTTTAGCTTTTTAATACTTCAGGTTCAGTTTTATATGTCACACTTGCTCTGGTACTGTTAGTTAAAAAAGAACAAACATTTGTTTGTCGCAACCTGTATATTTGCACGATAGCTTTCTCTATTTTACACCTGTGTGGCCTCGCTTGTGCTGCTTTTATCATTTTTTTCTGATGTGTAGGCAGAAGCTGGTGCTTCTGAAATGCAGGCTGTGGCGTGTGCAGTGCCAGGCGAGAGTGATAGATGATTTGCAGACAGACAGGGGTCGGCGGTGCTGCGGAGCTGTGGGGATTGGCGCTGTGAGGGAGGCTGCATTTAAACCAAGCGTTCTCTGACTGGCAATCATCTCCGTGAGGGAGAGAAAGGAGCGTCGCTTCCATCCCATTACACCTTCATCTCAACCTGCCTACCCAGCCAGCTGCTACCCACTCAGACACACACACACACACACACACACACCACTTTCATAGATATAGTGACTGCACCTATAGAAAAGAATAGCTCAAGCACAGACACACAGAAGGTCACATACCCTGGAATGGAAATGCACCAGCACTATCCCCTTAAAACTACTGAAATACACCTAAAACAAATTCTGCCTTAATCCGTATGAACAGCATAGTGAATTATGGATATCCTGGACCAGCTGCAAATGCTGGATTCTAACTTATTACAGTGAATACACCGGATCTCCTCCCCTGACATTACTGCAAAGTGCGTGGCGATCGGAGGAAACACACCACAGTCAAAAACAGAAATGCAGGTTTTGATCGAAATTAGGTTTTTCAACCTATAATGTATTTTAACATCTTTTTAGGAACATAAATACATTGAACTAAATTGACAGGGAAATGCTTTTACATTTTAACGGGCTCGGCTCACCCTTCCCAATCACCTCTGGGCTAAGTAGCGGGTTGCCATTTTCAATGCCATTGATATTCCACAGTGTCACTTTTGAAAAACAACCCGCAACAAAACAACGCAGTGACCTTTTAGGCCATAGATCATCATAACTGCTCAATAATAACTGTCTAAGCTGATACTCGACTCCTCATAATGATCTTCCATGATTATGTCTTCCATTTATATCAGTGAAAGTTTTCTTGGAAAGAAAGTGATAGTGGAAAAAAATTCCTGAGCCTGAACTTTTTTCCCTGCCCGGGAGGTGAGCAGGGTGGGGGTGCTATGTATGCGACACACTTAACACATAAATTGTTGGCCCCTGGGCCCAGATATATGTCTATGTATAACCCTGATCATCATTATTGTCAAGTGGGGTTCAGGGGTATGTTCCCCTGGGAGAATTTTTTTTTTAATTAGTCCCTTAAATGATGGATTGTGGTGAATTTTGTCGAAATAAATGGACAACATTCAGACACGAGGTGAACAAACCCAATATAAGCCTATGGCCCTTTTCCACTACCCTTTTTCAGCTCACTTCAGCCCGACACGGCTCGCGTTTCGACTATCTCAGAACAGCACGACTCAGCTCGCTTCAGCCCTGCTTAGCACCCAAAACTCGCACGGTTTTGGAGTGGGGCTGAAGTGAGCCAAACCGTGCCGAGTGAGGCTAGGGGCGTGAGCAGACACTCCCCTGTGCACTGATTGGTGAGGAGGAGTGTCCTCACACGCCCACACACGCCCCGCGAGCACGCTGTGATCTGTAAACACCGTAAACCCGGAAGAAGTAGAATTACGAATTACGAGAATTTCTGAAGCCTTATGCGCCTCGCCTCATCTATACGCTCTTGCCAGTATCTGTTGGCGTTGTCGGTGACAACAAGCCACAGCACCAAGACCAGCAACACTAACGACTCCATGTTTATTGTTTACTATCCGGGTTGTGAGACTACCGCTTAAAAGCTCACTGATGTCACTGTTTGCGCCGCTTAACGACATCACGTGACGTCCACCCACTTTCGCTAACTCCACCCAATGTGTCCACCCACTTCCAGCCAGCACGGTTCAGCGCGGTTGTAGTCGAAATGCAACTCCAACAGCCCCACTCAGCCCAACTCAGCACGGCACGGCTCAGCCCAACTCAGCCGCGTTGGTAGTGGAAAAGCGGCACTATATTACAGTAGCATCTTTATGCAGAGCACCAGAGCTCTTGGGACCGGCAGGCCTGTTCAGTAATCCATCCCTGCTTTAACTAGTCACATACCTGCCTACTTATTGCTTGTATAGCATATGAGACTACAGATACTCCAGCCATACCAAGAAAGGTCAGCAGGTGGCAATTACAATACTCCAAAGTAAACTAGGAATTGATTAGTAGCCTAACCATTGACTAAATGACATGAACAAGGACACATTCATTTCTTTAAAAAATATAATAGCAAAATATGCACCATTTATTTTAAATACTTTTTGAAACAGTTACAGTGCAACAAAACCATATATAATACTACAACCCTAAAGTTGTTTATTCAAAACAATTTCCTATTAAGATAAAACTATTTAATAGAAAACTAAAAAACATAGCTTACTTCAGAAAAATTACCATTCAGTTCCATTAACAATGACAATAATTTAAAGTGGCGGCACGGTGGTGTAGTGGTTAGCGCTGTCGCCTCACAGCAAGAAGGTCCGGGTTTGAGCCCCGTGGCCGGCGAGGGCCTTTCTGTGTGGAGTTTGCATGTTCTCCCCGTGTCCGTGTGGGTTTCCTCCGGGTGCTCCGGTTTCCCCCACAGTCCAAAGACATGCAGGTTAGGTTAACTGGTGACTCTAAATTGACCGTAGGTGTGAATGTGAGTGTGAATGGTTGTGTGTCTATGTGTCAGCCCTGTGATGACCTGGCGACTTGTCCAGGGTGTACCCCGCCTTTCGCCCGTAGTCAGCTGGGATAGGCTCCAGCTTGCCTGCGACCCTGTAGAACAGGATAAAGCGGCTAGAGATAATGAGATGAGATGAGATAATTTAAAGTGCTTCAAGAACTGAAAAACAATGAGAAATAAATAAAGAATAAGCAAATACAGTTTACTACAGAAAACTTTCCTCCTCCCTTTATTTCTTCCTTTTTGAACAGGATTTTGGGTTAGCAGAACCTTTCCTTTTTAACATGTTTGGTGACTGTGTAGATGATCCTTTGGATTGGCCATAAAAGAGTGGGGAAAAAACATGTTGGTGCAGAGGAAGTGGTAGTTGATGTGGTGGCTGATTCAGAGGAGGTTGTAGCTGGTGCTGAGGTTGGGGAAGCTGGTGCAAAAAGACGATGTTGTCTGTCTGGTGAAGAGGAGGCTGTGGCAAATGGAGGGCATCTGGCTTGTCTAGAGCTGGTGGAGATGGCGGCTGGAGAAGATGAGGGTTTGGCTGGTGTTCTGGCCTGTTGACCAGAGGAGGTGATGGCTTGTGCAGATGAGGTGGAGACTGGCACAGAGGAGGGTTTGGGTGGCCATTTCTTTTTCAGGGCCTGTTGACCAGAGGAGGTGGTGGCTTGTGCAGATGAGGTGGAGACTGGCACAGAGGAGGGTTTGGGTGGCCATTTCTTTTTCAGGGCCTGTTGACCAGAGGAGGTGGTGGCTTGTGCAGATGAGGTGGAGACTGGCACAGAGGAGGGTTTGGGTGGCTATTTCTTTTTCAGGGCCTGTAGACGAGAGGAGGTGGTGGCTTGTGCAGATGAGGTGGAGACTGGAACAGAGGAGGATTTTGCTGGGCTTTTGATTTTTCGGGCCTGTTGGACCAGTTTGTTTGCCTCCTTTGAGGACTGCATCCTTGCTGCCTCACTCAGCCTTTTCTGCTTTAGTGCCTGTTCAGTCTCTTTCTTTTTCTGTAAATGTAATAGGTAGTTTTGGAATGACGAAAGTCAGGATTGCCTCAAAAGCTGGTCAATGGTCATAGTTGAGGCTGTCCAGTCCCTGGCTTTCAGTGTGTACTTGATCACTGCGAGGCTCTCGTAAGTTTCCACATTCCTGGAGCACCTGTCATCTTCAAGGATATCATCCATCAAATTGAATGATCCTTCCACCAAGGAGCCTGTGAATATGGACAGAAGAGCTTTAACTAGCTTGCACAGGATTGGATACCTCACATCTCTCTCTGCATTTTTCAAGGAAGCAACATGGCTCCACCAGTCTACATCGACTCGACAGTCCCCTTCGATGTAGCTCTGTACACGAAGAAGCATGTCCACATCCATCTGGTGGACCCGGCATTCTTCTACCAGCTGACCAGTCTCTTCTGGAGGGACAACATTTGGCAAGTTTTTTTAGCAGAAACTCTGCTGACCTCATATACCCTTCTCTGAGAGAGTCATAGATATGTCCAGCCCATACCTTCCTCTCCACACGGGCTTTGTTCATTGCAGCATAGCAAAATTGTCCAACAGAGAGCCTCTTGTTTGACAGTTGCAAATCCCTTCTCCGTACATCAACCTTGAGAATCTCCTTGTGACTCAGTGGGATAGCCTTTGTTCTCATAAATTTGCTCAGGAGCTCTCTTACAAGGGCCACCATTTCCACATGCACCAAATGCACCATCGGCTTTTCATGTTGAAGCTTTTTGACAAATCTCTGAAATGTTGGAAGGACCCCTGCAAATATAAAAGGCAATATCATTTAATTTGAGTAATTAAAACTCACAACCAGTGTTGGAAAATAGTATGATCTCATCTCATCTGTAGCCGCTTTATCCTGTTCTACAGGGTCGCAGGCAAGCTGGAGCCTATCCCAGCTGACTACGGGCGAAAGGCGGGGTACACCCTGGACAAGTCGCCAGGTCATCACAGGGCTGACACATAGACACAGACAACCATTCACACTCACATTCACACCTACAGTCAATTTAGAGTCACCAGTTAACCTAACCTGCATGTCTTTGGACTGTGGGGGAAACCTGGAGGAAACCCACGCGGACACGGGGAGAACATGCAAACTCCACACAGAAAGGCCCTCGCCGGCCACGGGGCTCGAACCCAGGACCTTCTTGCTGTGAGGCGACAGCGCTAACCACTACACCACCGTGCCGCCTTAAGACACTTTAAAATTTGTTATTAAAGTGATTTGTATTACCTGTATTTGTGTTCTTCATTTGGATCCAGCACATGGTAGTAGTACACCACTAGCACATCCAGGAGCTCATTCACCCTGTTGCACACCTCCAGCATTTGAATGAATCGGTTACTGATGGGCCTTATCAAGCTCTTGGGGGGAAGATGGAGTAAGCTTTGAAATTGTGAGAAAATCTCCTTCTGTTTAGGTGACTTCTCTATGTCATAATAAAGATCAGAGCAAAAATCTTCCACTTCTGCGCTAAACGGTTTCATGAGGGCCTTAGCAGCATTGGACACCATGTGCACAGTGTCTCCTGATATGTCCAGCAGATTAGGATTCTCCTTCCTAGCTAGAGTCTCAAGCCCAGATTTCTTTCCCCTCATTACTGCACAGTTGTCCAGTAGAGAATACTGGTGACTTGTCCCCACTCCAGTCCATATGACTGCAGGACATCTTTCAGTTCCTGCATCAATGCTGGGGCATTTGCTATGTTTACTCTTTTGCTGGCAAGGCGCTGGGTTTTTACACTGCCTGCATCCTCGTCATAAAATCGGACCAGAATATTAAGAATTTTATCCATCCTTTTGTCCATGGCCTCATCGATATATTGAGTGAAAACATGGCATTCTTTAGCTTGTCGGACAGATTTTTCTTAAACTCTGGCGAGATGCCGTGTGTAATAAGAGAGCTTGCATGCTGCCTTGAGACGGACAGACGCGTGAGGGCGGGTTTATCCTCCGCTAATTTCTGACACAAAGTGACGAGTGATAGGTCAAACTCAGCAATGAAGGAGCACAAGCGAATTTTTAAATCAGCCACGCGATCCGTCATTGAGGGTCGGATATCTGCCGTGGCTGTTGCCCCCGGCAAACGTGACGTGTGTTGGATTGCTCGGATAGCTGCTTGATGACTAGGGTCTAATTCGTGCCGTGACAGCACTTTTTTCCCACTAGTTCTATATAATATTTTCCTTCCGCACAAAGTTCAGAAGCATGCTCCTGATTGCCGGAGCTTTTGACACCAGCTTCCAAAGGGCTTTTCGTCTCTACCCACCTCCTCTACCCAAGCCCAGCGCCATTTATTCTTGATGCCTTTATCGATATTTTTGGTCTCTTCCCCCGGCTTCATAAAGTTGCGTTCCATGACCTAGGTTACGTTTCGCGTTGCCAGTGTGGGAAACACATTTGCACGTGGATTGACTGCTGAATCTCTATCAATCTGTTTGGCCAAAACCCAAGACCCGCCCCTACCCTATTTCTGATTGGCTTAATGGCTAGTAGGCCTTGGTGTGGGTTAGAGTGAAAGCTGTGCCTGTCAGACCAAGAGAAGTGTCAGATCACTGGGCGAACCTGAATTTTTTTTTTTTTCACAGACACGTCAGTACGCCGAAATTCCGGCGTGGCACCTGAAAGCTAGATTAGATTAGATTAGATAAAACCTTATTGATCCCTTTGGGCGGGTTCCCTCAGGGAAATTAAGATTCCAGCAGCATCATTACAGATAAACAGGGAAAAGAAATAGAGGAAAACTTCTAGATAATTTATTTTAATTTATTTACATATACAAATATAAAAAGAATAAGATATGGGGAAGGGGTGAAGGGGAGGGCGGCGGCAGGAGAGATATTGCACTTTATATTGCACATTATATTGCACATTGGTATCAGGCCTGCATGGTATTGCGCTAGGTGAGCGTGCACGAAGAGAACTAGCAGAGTAGCGGTCATGTACTTTCAAAACACAGTGGCCTGTATGTAAACAAAAACAACAAAGCGGAATCTGGGAATTTAATCTTGCCTGGTCTATCTTTTTGCATGGTGTAAGGAGCCAGATTAACAGTCAGTCTGCTTATAGATGTCTCAAACGTTGCAAGAAAAAACACAATGACTGTCAAGTTTTAAAGGAGAACTGAAGGCAAATTTTTTATTATCAAAATTCTATTTATCTCATTAAGTATAGGAATGCATTTTTGATCGCTATTTTGTCGCTGCTATAGCAAGTTATGAGTGTTTGAAATATGCTCTGTAATATATCAGTCCATATGTCAAAGCGATGGCCGTAAACGAGATTCGCTGAGACCTGTGCGAGACATCGTGGGACGGAAGTAAAACGTACAGCGGAAATCAAAGTGACCAACATCTGCCAACGTTGTCAAAAGACGCGCGTGCCCTCTTTCGAATGCTGATGTAATCAAACCAGAAGTTTTGTTTGTTTTGATAGCAATCAGGAAAGTTTGAAAAAAGTAGGCAGTAATTGTCATTTAAACTCGTTTTTGTGCAATATTTCGTTTGGAAAACAGTTTTCAGGCGGCACGGTGGTGTAGTGGTTAGCGCTGTCGCCTCACAGCAAGAAGGTCCGGGTTCGAGCCCCGTGGCCGGCGAGGGCCTTTCTGTGTGGAGTTTGCATGTTCTCCCCGTGTCCGCGTGGGTTTCCTCCGGGTGCTCCGGTTTCCCCCACAGTCCAAAGACATGCAGGTTAGGTTAACTGGTGGCTCTAAATTGACCGTAGGTGTGAATGTGAGTGTGAATGGTTGTCTGTGTCTATGTGTCAGCCCTGTGATGACCTGGTGACTTGTCCAGGGTGTACCCCGCCTTTCGCTCGTAGTCAGCTGGGATAGGCTCCAGCTTGCCTGCGACCCTGTAGAACAGGATAAAGCGGCTACAGATAATGAGATGCAAATGAGATGTTTTCAAAATGGCGGCACTGACACCTGGCTGACACTTGACATTTTGAAGTCTTGCACAAGTCTGGTGAAGATTGCGCGGATAAGCGACGCCTGCCGTCGACCAAACGAACTAAATTCAACACGGCTAAAAACCGAATAGGCCGATAAGTCTCATCTCATCTCATTATCTGTAGCCGCTTTATCCTGTTCTACAGGGTCGCAGGCAAGCTGGAGCCTATCCCAGCTGACTACGGGCGAAAGGCGGGGTACACCCTGGACAAGTCGCCAGGTCATCACAGGGCTGACACATAGACACAGACAACCATTCACACTCACATTCACACCTACGGTCAATTTAGAGTCGCCAGTTAACCTAACCTGCATGTCTTTGGACTGTGGGGGAAACCGGAGCACCCGGAGGAAACCCACGCGGACACGGGGAGAACATGCAAACTCCACACAGAAAGGCCCTCGCCGGCCACGGGGCTCGAACCCGGACCTTCTTGCTGTGAGGCGACAGCGCTAACCACTACACCACCGTGCCGCCAATTAGGCCAATAAGTATAATATTTAATTGCAATTAGTTGCCAATACGAGTCACGATATAAGGTTACTAAAACCTACTAGACAGATATTTTATTTGATTTAGAGTTTTACGAAATGTGCCGGAGAGCCTCTACTGACATTTTTTTTTTTTTTTTAACAGGGCAATGATGTAATTTTAACTATCACATTCTGTTTTAGTATTACAGTTTGTCTGTGTTTAAACTACACCAATTTGTAAATTCTACAAAAAAATATGATCAATTCAACATATTCATACTGTTAAATTAACAGTGGTATTTGGTTAGGAGTTTTACAGTATATTGATGTAAATTACACACTGCTTCATTGTTTTTGTATTTACAGTTTTTTTATGTCATGATTTTACATAAATTCACTGTTAATTCTACGGACATTTTTTACAGTGTGGACAGCACAGTGTGCGCTTTCAACGGCTACCAGATGTTTACAACCATCCTGACATTTTAGCGGAAATTACATTACGTTCCGGCGTACACATAGGGTATTATTGTTTGTGTCACAATAAAACAACAATTTTCACCTTTAAAGTTGTAGGCGTGTTGTGTAAATCAAATGGTGCTAACCCTCCAAAAATCCATTTTAATTCCAGCTTGTAATGCGACAAAGCAGGACAAACACCAAGGGGGATGAATACTTTTGCAAGGCACTGTATTTCAGTTTTGTAAAAGTGTGTAGTTTTCAGAAGTGTATAGCAGATCTCACAATTTCAATTTCACCATGTTAAGGTTTTATCTAGGCCGCCACAAATATAGTAAATAGGGAATGATTTCAAACATAATGTGTGTCTCCTTATAGTCCTACAACTCTTTGCTTAAATGGCTCCATTCACAAATGCTCACTTGCAGTTTGTATGCTTGTCCTGTGAAAAATGAAAAAGGGCACACACACACACTCCACTAAGACGATATGAAAGGGTCTGAGGTTTATTCGCTAGGCCCGTCAGCTTTAACCTCCGTCTCTGCTTACAGAGCCTCTTTTCTCTGTAAATTTGCATGCTGTCCTTAAAAGAACTCAAGGTGGGTACCTGATAAGGAGAGAGTGAGAATCGGAGAAAGGAGGAAACAGAAGGAGTGGCACAAACGGAGGGGGGGAAGTGGGTTCAGGGACTAGAGATAATTTTCTTAAGCCACTGCCACCCAGACGGAGCAGCAGCACCCCCACTTCCCAAAGTGCCCATCTTCAAAGTTTCTTCCATGGATTAGGAGAACAAAGGAAGGTGAATTCCTGGGAAACAGGCGGAGCGTATGGAGAACGATGGCGCCCGCAATAAGAGTTAAGCTTTTATTTATGCAATTATGAGTTATGCGTTTAACTCCTAATTGAGATTTGGCTTCAGAATGTGAGCACGTATCAAAAGGCTGATTAGAACGGGACTGTTTAGTCTTTCCCACTCGTTTGGTTTGTACAGGTCACACAGCAGGATTCTCAGACTTGGGAATGCTACGATGTGAAAATAGAAGATACATTTAACACGGCTGCTGGAAGCTATTAAAGATATAATATGTGCAAACTCCTCACTCGTTAAAAGCGTCATTTGTTCGGGTGTTGACTTGTTAATTGTCAGATTATTGAGAAGTGGAGCGCACAACACTTGGGTTTCTTTCCCAGAGTATCCAGTTTTATCCTGAATATATGTGGCATTTGAAATTGGGTATTAACCCAGAGTACAGATTTCAGTTTCAAGATCTGTGCTGTCATGGTAAAGTAAATAAATAAATCCATTCTGTTTCTCTCTCTCTCTCTCTCTCTCTCTCTCTCTCTCTCTCTCTCTCTCTCGTGCTGAGATTCAGAGTAATTAAATTCTCTGAATCTTCTTCTCTGAGCCCAGTGAGGTTAAGAGGGTGAAAATTCCACCGACCGACTGTAGCTTAAATCTCTCGTACGTTTTACATAACTCACCCTAGCTGCAGAAATTAAAATTAGAGAGAAGTAAAATGTTCTAATTTCATGTGGGAGCTTCCATGCTTTAATGTTTCTGCACTTCACAGACAGCCCAACCAGACACACTTATAGATCCTTATAGTCTCACACACATGCAGAAACCTCCCCAGACATCCTAAGGACTACACACACATTTCTGAATATTTTCTACAGCACTTATACGTAAATGGACCAGAGCACTTTGTTTTTATGTTCTGATCAATGTCAGTCAGTGCGTTTACATGCACATCCAAATCGAGCTACTGTCGGTAATCGAGCTAAGGGTCCCAGCAGGGGTGCCAGAGAAATCCAATCCTACATGCACACAAGGAAATCGAGCTGTTGTGTGAGGTACATTGTGCACCCGAGCCACAGGTGGCGCTACACGCCCCATCGTGTTGGTACACTTCCGGTTGTCGTCATGAAGAAGAGCTATTCAAGAGTATAAACAAAGTTATCAGTTCCGTGTTCACAAAGTTATCAGTTCCGTGTTCTCTTCTGCTGCTCGCTACTACTACTGTTGTCATGCCGACCGAGGCTGTTGTGTTTCCCGCTTGTGGTCTCGTCACTTCCGGAAGGGGCAGTGCTGAAGTAAGTAGCTCGACTACGTAGCTCGATAGGGTTTACATGCACTAAGTAGCTCGGCTACAATCGCATCATCTAGGTCGCGTAGCTCGATTACGAGAAATCCAGTTCGGTTCGATTTCAGCCGAGCTAAGGTGTTTCCATGGCATTTAGAACTTCGATTTCAGTCGAGCTACGGCAGAAATTCGATTTTCTCTATGTGCATGTAAACGCACTGAGTGACTGATTGAAGGTTTTTTTGGGTTTTTTTTTTTCAGTTGCCAAAACTAAATTCTGAAGTGATTCGGGGTTATAGCACAAGTGTTCCATCTACTTCCTCTTGCCACATGGTCGTCATGCACCAGTTAAAATTAATGCAAGCTCATTAGAGAAAATTATGAAAAATTAAAGCTATCAGAGAGATCTTTTGTTGCTGGGTTGGAGCCTGTTAGCCATTGCATCGGATACCAGTGGGACATGCATTCAAAGACTGCTGGGGAGAGTTTAAGGACCCTTACTAATTAGGATTGGAAATTGATGGCTTTTCACAAGGCACGGCAATTACTGCAGTAAAGGAGAACAGAGCGGCGAAGTGGACTGAAATGAATGAGTTTGTTTTTAGCCCAAAGCATTATTGAGCGCAGATGCCTGCTGACATTCAGGCCGATTTTGAGTGTTACTCATAGCGATGGTATGTGGAAGGAAAGTGAGAGCTAGCAAAGAGAAAAATGAACATGATTCTTTTGGAGAAAGAAAGTGAACAGGCACTTTCTGACAAGAATGTGATGCCTTTTTGATTCCCAGGCTTGACCATGAATATTATCTGTTGTTGTGTTTAACGTAGTCTGAACATCTGAACTGATTTTATTCAGGAGTTGGGAGTTTTTGAGACGGCAGTTGTAAATATTAAAACACTGAGGGTTTTTTTTTTTTTTTAAATCCTCAAACTTTCTCTTAACTTGTCTCAAAGTGAATAAGTAGATGTGTCTTAAGTACAAGGACGTATTAGGGCCGGAGCTTCTTTATTTTATTTTATTTCTTTTTCTATTTTTTTTCTGTGTGTTTGTGTAGTTTGATGTTTGTTTGAGTGTTTTGTCCGCTGGTTGTGGTGTAGCTCTGGACCTAGTTTGGGCGTCGGTTCCCTCCAGGCCTTGGTTTGCCGTGGGCGATGCCTGCGCTCCCAGCTGTGGACTGCAATGAGCTCATTGCTTATTTTACATCGTGGTTGTCCAGCGCTCTGCGCTTTAACGCTCGGCGTGATGTTTCGAGCGATGTTGCTCGGTGGTGTCGCGGCGGCTGTGCAGGCGGTTTGGGACACACCAGCGCTCTGCGTGGCGGAGCTTCTCTGCTGGCTTTGTGGATCCATAGCGTGGTATTTGAGCGATGTTGCTGACGGCGTCACGGCGGCGGTGCTGGAGATGTGGGACTTGTTTTCGTGCGCCTTTTGGTAGGACTGTGGCTGCTACACCACGGGAATTACATCCTGACCCCTACTTGGTGGACTTATTTATTTATTTATTATCTATTTATTCATTTTTTTTTCTTTTGTTTATAATTGTAAAGCGTCCTTGGGTTTTTTGAAAGGCGCTATATAAATTTAAATCTCATCTCATTATCTCTAGCCGCTTTATCCTTCTACAGGGTCGCAGGCAAGCTGGAGCCTATCCCAGCTGACTACGGGCGAAAGGCGGGGTACACCCTGGACAAGTCGCCAGGTCATCACAGGGCTGACACATAGACACAGACAACCATTCACACTCACATTCACACCTACGCTCAATTTAGAGTCACCAGTTAACCTAACCTGCATGTCTTTGGACTGTGGGGGAAACCGGAGCACCCGGAGGAAACCCACGCGGACACGGGGAGAACATGCAAACTCCACACAGAAAGGCCCTCGCCGGCCCCGGGGCTCGAACCCGGACCTTCTTGCTGTGAGGCGACAGCGCTAACCACTACACCACCGTGCCGCCCATAAATTTAAATTATTATTATTATTATTATTATTATGGTAGGTTAAAAAAAAAATGGAGCTCGAACTCCGAGATTTAAAAAGTCAGAAATTCAAAGAATTCCAGGAGTTCCATTTTCTGATATTTTTTATTATTTTTTTTTGAATCCCCTCCCTGCTGACCGAAAGGCCAGAAGGGGGATTATGTCGTGGCGATGTCCGTCCGTCCCGGGAAGGGTGCTCACTTTCTGAAATCAATTCCTCTCACAATTTTTCCAGGAATTTCATGAAACTTGACAGGATTCTTTGTTATATATCGGTAATATGCATACTGTTATTTCATTAAATTCGGTCACGTTTTACCAGAGTTACAGCCCTTGATTTACAAAATTATAATTTGCCAATTTCATGAGTGTGTGTGTTTGCCTTCTGAAATCAACTCCTCTCACAATTTTTGGAGGAATTTCACCAAACTTGGCAAAAGGCATTGTTATATGTCGGCAGTACACTTATTGTAATTTTGTTCAATTTGGTCACATTTTACCAGAGTTACGGCCCTTGATTAACAACCTTTTACTTTCACAATTTCATGAAGGTGTGTTCGCCTTCTGACATCAACTCCTCTCACAATTTTTGGACGCATTTCTCGAAGCTTGCCCAAAGGCCTTTTTATATGACGGTAATACGCATATTGCGATTTAATTTTGTTTGTGAAAATTTTACCAGAGTTTTGACTCTTGATTAAATAACTTGTACTTTGACAATTTCATGAGGATGTACGTTCTTCTGAAATCAACTCCTCTCACAATTTCTGGAGGAATTTCACCAAACTTGGCAAAAGGCTTTATGTGACCGTTATACGCATATTGAAATTTCGTTCAATTCGGTCACATTTTACCAGAGTTATGGCATAGTTGCCAGCGGGGGATATTGTGCTCTTGGAGCACTCGTGTTTTCTCAGAATTTGACTTTTCTTTCCCGCAAAGGAACGATTTAATAATCTCAGAGAATATCAAAGTTTTCTCTCATACATGTACGACTTAAAACCTCTGAATTTCCGAGATTATTCTCAGAATAATACACACACACCCAGCGCACCTCAGCCAGGTTAAGTGTTATGTGACCATCCTATCAGTTCAGTTTAGGTTCAGTCAGCTTTGGTGATTTGCCTTTTTTTTTTTCTAATTTTAGTGTTAAAAATATTTCTAATTTCAGTGTTAACACTAAAATTTTCTAATATTAGTGTTTCCATTCTGTCTGTCATAATATAAACCATAATATCCAGTGATGTTAAGGACAAATGATCTGCTGGCCTGTTTTATGGGTTTTAATTTGCATCACATCCAGGATGTTCTATACCAACCCTTTATTATTGTGAATTTTAATCAGGGATTTTCCTCGGTCCGAATTAGACTATGTTCAAACTGCACCCTGAAACGACCCATATCCGATTTTTTTGCCCATATGCGACCTGTATCCGATTTGTTATTGACAATCTGAACGACACAGATCCGATTTTTTCACATGCGACCCAGGCTGCTTGGATATGTGGTCCTAATTCCGATGCATATCCGTTATTTTCACATGCGACTGCAGTCTGACCGGACAGGTCACATTCATGCGACCTACACGTCATCAACAAGAGACAAACATCACTATTCTGCATTGGCTAATCCCGCCTCTTTGGTGGAAAACAACAACATTTGTACAGTTTTCAGAATTTAAATAGACTTTTATAGAATTGATCAAGCTAATGGTGGATTTGGTAGGGACCTGGATGTTGATCTGTTAGCCTGATTAAATAAAACAGTTTCTATAACTGATTTATAACTTGAACCATCCTGTATTACAAGATTATAAGATTGTTCTGGAAATTTCCAGTAATTTGACACTTCGGTCTCATTAGTCTGCTGCCCACATTAATCAGATTATTGTGCGAGTTCCGCCGCCGCCACAAAAACCACATCGCCAGGTCTCGCCTCATCTCCATAGCAAACTGCACTGGTGTTTCTGCACCTTGAGCCAGCGCTGAGAGAAGTTGCAGAATTCAGCTGGCTATAAACAATCTAAATAAATATTTATAAAAATGTAGAAAAAGTTTATTAATATGACGAAATAAATATCTCATCTCATCTCATTATCTCTAGCTGCTTTATCCTTCTACAGGGTCGCAGGCAAGCTGGAGCCTATCCCAGCTGACTACGGGCGAAAGGCGGGGTACACCCTGGACAAGTCGCCAGGTCATCACAGGGCTGACACATAGACACAGACAACCATTCACACTCACATTCACACCTACGGTCAATTTAGAGTCACCAGTTAACCTAACCTGCATGTCTTTGGACTGTGGGGGAAACCGGAGCACCCGGAGGAAACCCACGCGGACACGGGGAGAACATGCAAACTCCACACAGAAAGGCCCTCGCCGGACCCGGGGTTCGAACCCAGGACCTTCTTGCTGTGAGGCGACAGCGCTAACCACTACACCACCGTGCCGCCCACGAAATAAATATGTGCAAATTATTAAGCCTGAATTAAGAGTTTGGTAATACAGCGGCCGTATCCCAAATGACTGCCTACTGAAGCTCGAGTGCACTATATAGAGTTTAAAAATCCATTACTTCCTAGTAACATGTAGTGCACTTATATAGAAATTAGAGAGACATTTAGGAGTCAACCCTCGTTACCAGGCTACACGTTTTCATTTCAGTTCAGAAACAAAAACACACACAAGACCTCACACTTTAACACTAACCAGATAATTAAACAAACAAACAAAAAAAAGAAATCATTAAACTTGAAGAGTGCGCTTTTTTTTTGGTTTACGTATTACGTAGATGTGCTTATTACGTGTCAATTTGCGCATGCGGGACACTTTTGGGTCGTTTTCCGTTCATATTGGAGATCGCATACAAGTCTCATATAATTGGTAATGTGAACGGCCTAACAAAAAAATCGGATTTCGCAACAAATGGGATATGGGTCGTTTCAGGTTGCAGTCTGAACGTAGTGCATGTCTCCAGTGATATCTCCCTGAACCATACATCGGATCAACACACCCAATAACTATCAAAACCAAGATTGCTAGGAAAAAAATTAACTTGACATGATCAAATCAGCCGACAACAGTTTTAATTTGTGTTTTTGTTTTGTAGCTTGCTACTAGTTTGTGAAAGACAAAGAAACCTGACGTAACATAAAAAAACGAACGTAATGCTAAACTAGTTTGTTAGCAAGCATTAACTAACTGTAACTAGCCAGATCTACCTCGTTACCTTTTGAAGTTGGTGCTTCGTTTTTGGAGCCCGCTGCTTTTTTGTGAGATAGAGACTGATAAATGATGCAATAGGAAAGCGAGCGCTTGTTCTCCTGATTCATATGCAACATGTGTCACATACAAGGCCGTCCAGCAGAAAAGCAACATAAGTTCATGGTGAAGGAGCGCTCAGATAGCAGCAGAAACACTAATGTGTCCATACGTTACACAAACGAGGGAATGATTTTCCACATTTTCATCTTGCTATAAAACGTTCCGTATATATTTTTTGTTTGCTTTGATAAAAGAAAAATTAAGTTTAACAAGAAACAAGTAGCAAATTTAACATTTCTAATGATAAAATTGTTCACTTTTCAGATGGAGCAAATCTCCGTGTCTCACGTTTCACTGGTATCTGGTGCACTGTGCACTTCCTGTTGTTTCTCCAGTGTGCAGCAGTGCTTTACATACACTTGTACTTATATTATTGCTGTGTGGTCTTCTGGCTCCGTGCACTTAATTAAATGGTGGAGATGGTCAGAGGATAGCTCAGTTCCCCTGTCTGCTCATCGTGCCCTGATTCTTCCTCCCACCAGGGAATCGATGGCGATGCAAAAGCTGCGTATAATCTATAACTCGCATCACTTGTGCAGTGCCAGCAGTTCGGCTAAACTCAATTAGGAAGGGCTGAGTTTGGGGCTGATTGGATGCATGAGTGGGTGGGTGGGTGTTAGTGTGCTTGTGCAAGTGAGAGAAAAATCGTGTGTGTGTTCATGTGTTTGGAGTTTACATTCAAGCATGTCATCAGTGACTCGGGTTTTAGAGAGATACAGTACAGTGCAAAAGTCTTTGGCACCTTTTTTTTTTAGTACAAACTTTGTTATAAAGTTTTATTTTATGACAACTACATTATGGAACCAGTACAAAAACACTTGATTTCCAAATGTTAGTTTTCCAGCACGGGCGGCACGGTGGTGTAGTGGTTAGCACTGTCGCCTCACAGCAAGAAGGTCCTGGGTTTGAGCCCCGTGGCCGGCGTGGGCCTTTCTGTGCAGAGTTTGCATGTTCTCCCCGTGTCCGCGTGGGTTTCCTCCGGGTGCTCCGGTTTCCCCCACAGTCCAAAGACATGCAGGTTAGGTTAACTGGTGACTCTAAATTGACCGTAGGTGTGAATGTGAGTGTGAATGGTTGTGTGTCTATGTGTCAGCCCTGTGATGACCTGGTGACTTGTCCAGGGTGTACCCCGCCTTTCGCCCGTAGTCAGCTGGGATAGGCTCCAGCTTGCCTGCGACCCTGTAGGACAGGATAAAGCGGCTACAGATAATGAGATGAGTTTTCCAGCACAAAATTAAATGTTACAGAAAAATGTTTGTATGTCAGTAAAGACAGCGGCATATTACATAAGAGACCACTTTTCAGACAAAAACATAATCAAGGCTGCTGGGTTTTGCTGCAGGAATAAAAAGGAAGTGTGACAGTCAAAGTGTCCAGAAGAATTGTAGCTGGTTCTGGAAGATGCTCAGTAAAATCTACAGCTTATTTCCTGAGAAAACTGCACTCATTGTACCGGAGACTGCTATTTTTTTATTTTTTTTAAGCAAAGGGTCGTCTCACATCCATTCCATCCATCCATTATCTATCACCGCTTATCCTGTACAGGGTCGCAGGCAAGCTGGAGCCTATCCCAGCTGACTATGGGCGAGAGGCGGGGTACGTCCTGGACAAGTCGCCAGGTCATCACAGGGCTGACACATAGACACAGACAACCATTCACACTCACATTCACACCTACGGTCAATTTAGAGTCACCAGTTAACCTAACCTGCATGTCTTTGGACTGTGGGGGAAACCGGAGCACCCGGAGGAAACCCACGCGGACACGGGGAGAACATGCAAACTCCGCACAGAAAGGCCCTCGCCGGCCACGGGGATCAAACCCAGACCTTCTTGCTGTGAGGCAGCAGTGCTAACCACTACACCACCGTGCCGCCTGTAGAAACATTTAATTTCTTTATTATTTTTGAAGGCATCTTTGCTCTACAGCATTTCATTGCATGTGCCAATGCAAGTGACTTGTACAACCAATAACACTGAGCCACTTTAGATGTTCATCTGTGTGTCTGCAGTTCAATGAGATTCTCAGTACACGCTTATACTATGCATGTGTGTTTGAGTCTGTTTGTGCAGGCCCAATCCCATCCTGGCAGTACGGTGGTGTAGTGGTTAGCACTGTCACCTCACAGCAAGAAGGTTCTAGGTTCGAGCCCAGGGGCCTTTCTGTGCGGAGTTTGCATGTTCTCCCCGTGTCTGCGTGGGTTTCCTCCGGGTGCTCCGGTTTCCCTCACAGTCCAAAGATGTGCGGTTTGGTTAACATGGGGCGGCCTTGGGCTGAAGTGCCCTTGAGCAAGGCACCTAACCCCCAACTGCTCCCCGGGCGCTGTAGCATAGCTGCCTACTGCTCTGGGTATGTGTGCGTGCTCATTGCTCACTTGTGTGCGCATACGTGTGTTCACTGCTTCAGATGGGTTAAATACAGAGGACGAATTTCACTGTGCTTGAGTGTACATGTGACAAAGACGACGACTTCTTCTTCAGTAGTCTGTTACTGTCTCAACTACCATCCTGAAATAAAACATCTCGCTTCAATCAGTGCGCCTCTTCACCTCCCTGCCTCTCTCGTCTCCCTCCCCACCCACCCAAGGGGAAGAAACAATGCATGTTTTTGCACATGCTGAATTTATACTACCAGCGCACAGGAATAAATGATTGCCCTTCAGTTGGATTTGACATGGCCAGTAATTCATGTCCTCACGAGAAAGTGATCAGATGTCTGTGTGTAAGAGTAATGACCAGAACGCTGTTCAAACAAGTGCCTGCCGCCGCGAATGATGAAACACCCAAGTCAACTGGAAAAAGAGCAGGAACTCTGGGTTTTGTTTTGTTTTTTCTTTTTTAAATTTTACTGCACCTTGTCCTTCCTCAGCGACACAAAGCCAGACCTTCACAAATTGTAAATGCAGGTTATTAACCTGTATTTGTCTGGGGTGTGCTTTTTTCTGCTGTTAATTATATATTCCCAGTGCGGACGTTATTTTATAAGCACTGTCCGTGATGGAGTAATGGAAGCTATTTCTCAGAGCTGATATTAATAACCCTGTCGTCCGTCATATGCCAGAGATGAACGACTCGGTTTAAAAATGACCTATTGTGAAATCTCACTATCTTTTAGTATTCATCCAGTACAGACATGCTATTTAATCGGAATAGTGATATATTATTCAATTAAGATATTACACTACGTTTCACCACCATTCTGCTCAGCATCTGTGTTGCATTACACCATGTCTGGATTATAGGTCTGTATTTCTGTGAGAACATCTGAGGCGTTACAAGCTGCTGTGTGAACTCGTTTGGGATCGGAGATGGACACAGGTCTCGGTTTAGATTTTGCTACAGATTGTAGTTTTTGTAAGAAGGACAGGTTCATGTGTGCGCTGTCAGTCTCTTCTGCATGAATTCCTCCGCTGGCTGTGTTCCCCTTCTGCTCAGTATGCTGTGAAATGGCTTTCTGTAGGCCATTAGCTCTGAAGGAACAGAGTCACTAGGACAGTCCTTCCCTGTAGCCTTCATTACACAGCGCACTCAGCTTCTTACTGTAGCTGCTGCTCTTACTCCTGCTACACGGCCACATGTCAGTCACACAGAACCTCAAATACCCACCGCTGAGGTCGGAGAGGAGCTCAAAAAGTCACCAGCTTTTTATGTTGCCTTTATATGAAGCAGTGGATGGACAGGGTTTCATTAAAGTCACTTCTCAACTGCAAGGTTCTGGGAAGACTGAAAAAGTATGGAATTTAAAGTCATTCTTAGACCTGGGAAAGTATTTATTTATTTATTTAAATCAGAAGGTTTTGGAAAATTTGGTGATGTAAGAGGTGAAGTGGCTAACGACAAAGCTTTCGTGCAAAATTAAAGCGAGACGGCCTTTCGATTTCATAAAATCTGTGAAATTTAGTTCCCTCTGAAATTTGATCGTTGTGATATATGTTTTTATTTTTGTAATATCTCATCTCACACATTATCTCTAGCCGCTTTATCCTGTTCTACAGGGTCGCAGGCAAGCTGGAGCCTATCCCAGCTGACTACGGGCGAAAGGCAGGGTACACCCTGGACAAGTCGCCAGGTCATCACAGGGCCGACACATAGACACAGACAACCATTCACACTCACATTCACACCTACGCTCAATTTAGAGTCACCAGTTAACCTAACCTGCATGTCTTTGGACTGTGGGGGAAACCGGAGCACCCGGAGGAAACCCACGCGGACACGGGGAGAACATGCAAACTCCGCACAGAAAGGCCCTCGCCGGCCCCGGGGCTCGAACCCGGACCTTCTTGCTGTGAGGCGACAGCGCTAACCACTACACCACCGTGCCGCCTTTGTAATATCTAAAAAAAAAAAAATCCAGGCCATTCTATGGCTGGGAAGTTATTTAATTTGAGGGGATTATTTCCCGAGCAAATAATAGTCATGAAATTGCTCGCTTCGCGCAGTCAAGCAGACAGAGGAAGTCTGTGTGCGCATGCGTAGGTTTACCACCTTCTTCTTTTGGGTTTTACGGCAGCTGGCGTTCACAGTGTTGCATTACTGCCATCTACAGGTTTACTGTGCTCTGACCGTTGCATCACTCTGTCGCTAAACGAACAGCTGATCACACTGAGGTGCTCGCCGATTGCTGATATTTATTAGTTTGGTCCTACATTTCCTTTCCTTAACATCATCTCGCTTTCCGTTACTGTAGTCAGTCTTTCACGTTTCATTCGCACACTCGCCTCCTCCATTTTCCTCTCCCATTTCAAATTCGTATCCCCCAATGCCTTGCGCGAATGGGGAAAGCCCACCACGTGATGCATGACGTAGTATCTTGTATTGCGTCATGGTGAAGCAGGAAAAAATAGCGGAGAAATTAGAGTCACGGGGCCTTAAATGTATTAATTGCTCGATTTAAAATAAAAAAAAACCTAATAAAATTGGATGTCTCTGATTCGAATTCAGTAGCTTTCGGTCCACTAAACAAAAATAATTGGGTGTCAGGGAAAATTATTTTATAACCTAAACTTGAAAAATCTGTAATGCAGTCTACCTTCAAGGTCTTGGACATGTGGCCGGATTCAAGGTGAGTGGAATGTTATATAAATTACATACAATTTAAACTTCTGTGCTCTAATGTACACTGAGAAGTGAACAGCCAGAATATTCCTTCTAGGTCCTGTTCCACTTGTACTATTTATTAGTTGGCAAAACCTGAAGATTGATTTCTTTATGCAAACAGGCCAGGAGTAATCATATTATTTGGTCATGTACTTACTGCAGCACCAACACATTTATCATTTAATGCATCTTAATGTATGTGTTTAGGCCTGAAATCAATATACCAGGGAAAGAGCAAGAGCGAGATTAATTTCAACGCAGGAAAAGGTTTTTCCATGACTGAACTCATTTAGAGGTTATTAACATTTAGCAAGTGCCATTTTCAAGCTCGAATGTTGGCCCTGTTTGGACAAGCATTCGATAATGCCACAGGTGGGTGTTTTAGGCGGTCAGATGAGATTTGTTCGGAGGCACCACCTGTCTGCACAGCTTTAATATGGAAATTTGGTGATGAGGTGGAAAGCCACGTATCCTGCCGTTCAGCCGGGTTGTGACCCCACTTCTGTCTGTGCAGCGCTGTCTGTTTGGTTCGCTCGCACCACGCTGGATTAATCAGAGTTATTGAATATTCATGAGGCCAAAACAATCATCTTACGGAGAAGTGGGAAATACATTCATTTCACTGAGAGACCTGGAGTTCACAAATGCACATACTGGAGACACCGGATTGTACTCTGACACACACACACACAGTCATTCTGATTATCTTAGAAATACACACACATCTGAATACAGTCAAGTCCAGAAGAGGGTTTTTGTGAAACCTGTGAAACCTGAGGAGTTTTTAACTTGCTTTTGTAGATGCTAACAGCCATGTTTGGGCAAAGGATTTATTTCATCTCAGCTAACAGCCACTCTTCAAGCCTCTCTCTCTCTCTTTCTCTCTCACTCTGTTCAGCGTTTCACCTTGAGGTGCATCTCACCTGAATCTCACTGTCTCTCACATATAGCTTGGTTCTTCATCTCATCTCATTATCTCTAGCGGCTTTATCCTGTTCTACAGGGTCGCAGGCAAGCTGGAGCCTATCCCAGCTGACTACAGGCGAGAGGCGGGGTACACCCTGGACAAGTCGCCAGGTCATCACAGGGCTGACACATAGACACAGACAACCATTCACACTCACATTCACACCTACGGTCAATTTAGAGTCACCAGTTAACCTAACCTGCATGTCTTTGGACTGTGGGGGAAACCGGAGCACCCGGAGGAAACCCACGCGGACACGGGGAGAACATGCAAACTCCGCACAGAAAGGCCCTCGCCGGCCCCGGGGCTCGAACCCGGACCTTCTTGCTGTGAGGCGACAGCGCTAACCACTACACCACCGTGCTGCCAGCTTGGTTCTTGAATTCGCAAAATAAACTTTGAGTGAAACACTTCAGAAATCAGGTTCAAATAAGGAAAGTTGTCATTAGGAGTTTTTATCCTATCCCTACCTGGGTGTAGTGGTTAGCACTTTGAGCCCAGTGGCCGATGAGAGCCTTTCTGTGTGGAGTTTGCATGCTCTCCCTGTGTTTGCGTGGGTTTCCTCCAGGTGCTCCAGAGACATGCGGTTAGGTTAACATGGGCTGAATTGCCCTTGAGCGAGGCACCTAACCCCCAACTACTCCTGGGGTGCTGTAGCATGGCTGCCCACTGCTCTGGGTATGTGTGTGCACTCATTGCTCACTTGTGTGTGTGTGTGTTCACTGCTTCAGATGGATTAAATGCAGAGAACGAATTTCACTATGCTTGAGTGTACACGTGACAAAGGCTGCTTCTTCTTCTTCTTCTTCTTACCTCACACTATTACCGTACCTGGTCTCAGGGTTCAGGGAACTGTTAGAAGTTGTTTCTTCTTTAGTCTGTCCAGAGATGTGGTTCTTTTTAACCTCAGAGCAGATTGGGTTCAGATGAAAGCACTGGTTTGGAGAAAGCCAATCTGTAGTCAAACTCCGATAATGTCCTGTTCATCAAGAACAACATACTGAGCAAAAACTATTATTTTCGCTCATCGAGCATTGTCCAGACTCATTGTGCTGAGTTGACATTTAGGATTTTATCAGATTACTTTTATTGTAGGAAGATGCTGGAGTTGATTTTTCACAGAACACTGTTTGCAGTCTTCTTTGCTTTGCCATCATTAATCATGAGATAAGTCCAGCCCACCGTCATTTCATGTGGTCTGTTCATTAGCTCAACATCATACACTGGCTAACATTACATAGCATCATCTGGTAGCAGTGCGAGTTGATGAGCAGAGTATTGCACTGATACCAGTATCGATATCAGAGGTAGACAAAGTACCCAACTTCATTACTTAAAGCCGAGGTCACAACCGGCCGTACGTGCTCCTATGGCCGGTCTACGTGCAAAAAACACAAGAAACGCACGGAGGGCGTGCGTGTGACGTGCTGATTTTCGAGCCGTAGACTGGCCGCAGAGGTTCTTTGTCATGTCAAACAAACTCTACGGGCGCTTACGTTGTTTTCAGGTTGCAAGACAAACTTACGGCCAACGTGCGTCTTGCTCCACGAACAAAAAAAACCGCAGCGATTTGGGAAACGCCAAAAATCGCACGGCCAAAAAATCGTACGTCCGGTTGTGACCTAGGCTTAAGTCAAAGTACAGGTCCCGCTGGTCAAATGTTACTCTGATACAAGTGAAAGTTGTACAGTCAAATTTTTACTTAAGTTAAAGTACTGAAGTACTTGCTTTTAAAAATACTTAAGTATTAAAAGTGCATTTTCTGTCAGTGCATCGTTGTATTATTGCCACAACGCTTACAAAACCTAATGCCGTTACCAAAGACAGAAATGTGAATTCAGAAAATGAACGCATGCTGTACCATCATGGTGGTTTAATGTTAAGCGAGCTAGTCAGTGAAGCTCCACCTGACATGCTAGCAAACGTTTTTCAAACTCGAAATCATATTGGGTAACTAATGCTACTAGAAAAGAAAGATTTCGACATTGTTTATTTAGCAAAATTATGCTAAAACATATTTCTGAAAGGACTTCAGGTAAGTTAACATTATTCATGTTAGTGTAACTCTGTTTTTACATGCTAACTAACAGTGTCCACGTTAACTAGCTATGTGTTAACGTTAGCCGTGGACAAGGTTATGGCAACAAACTTGGTGGGAAAATCCATAGAAAGTCATTTGACTAACCAGACTGCATAGCTACGTTTGCAACATTATCGCTAGCTCTAAAAGTATAGACAACTTCATTACAAGCCTTCTCTGGGAATAAAACGTTTATATCCCTCAATATGCTTCCGCAGGTTGGACGGTGAATTTTTTGTAGGCCGTGATGTGGTTCGTTTTCGGCAAACAAAGCAAACGTTTAAAACGAAACAAATCTTTATTCCTTTCAGAAAACTGAAACATGGGTTCTAGCTATAGCCATGAGTGGGTGCGTTCCCCAGAAGAACCGCCTCCTTCCATTCAGCCATCAACTGATCGTGTTCAAATAACGCTGCTGAGAAATCATTGAACTTGATTTTATGCAGTCTATGGACGTGACGTGACCCTAGTGATTACTGATAGACTGCCTCAGTGTCACCTGCGAAAAAACCAATCACGTTTTAGAAAAGAAAAGAAAAATCATCCACTTTCAAAGCTGCTTCATAGTAACGAGGACATTGATAGAAATGTAGTGGAGTGAAAAGTACGATATTTGCCTTTCAAATGTAGTGAAGTTCAAGTCATAAGTTTCCAAAAAACATAATACTCAAAGCACAGAGACTCAAAAAGCGTACCTAAGTACAGTACTCAAATAAATGTTCTTCGTTACTGTCCACCTCTGATCGATATTGATGCATTCCTTATACGGTGGGTACGGAAAGTATTCAGACCCCTTTAAATTTTTCACTCTTTGTTTCATTGCAGCCATTTGCTAAAATCAAAAAAGTTCATTTTATTTCTCATTAATGTACACTCAGCACCCCATCTTGACAGAAAAAAAACAGAAATGTAGAAATTTTTGCAAATGTATTCAAAAAGAAAAACTGAAATATCACATGGTCATAAGTATTCAGACCCTTTGCTGTGACACTCCTATTTAACTCACATGCTGCCCATTTCTTCTGATCCTCCTTGAGATGGTTCTACTCCTTCATTGGAGTCCAGCTGTGTTTAATTAAACTGATTGGACTTGATTAGGAAAGGCACACACCTGTCTATATAAGACCTTACAGCTCACAGTGCATGTCAGAGCAAATGAGAATCATGAGGTCGAAGGAACTGCCCAAGGAGTTCAGAGACAGAATTGTGGCAAGGCACAGATCTGGCCAAGGTTACAAAAGAATTTCTGCAGCACTCAAGGTTCCTAAGAGCACAGTGGCCTCCATAATCCTTAAATGGAAGAAGTTTGGGACGACCAGAACTCTTCCTAGACCTGGCCGTCCAACCAAACTGAGCAATCGTGGGAGAAGAGCCTTGGTGAGAGAGGTAAAGAAGAACCCAAAGATCACTGTGGCTGAGCTCCAGAGATGCAGTAGGGAGATGGGAAAAAGTTCCACAAAGTCAGCTATCACTGCAGCCCTCCACCAGTCGGGGCTTTATGGCAGAGTGGCCCGACAGAAGCCTCTCCTCAGTGCAAGACATATGAAAGCCCACATAGAGTTTGCCAAAAAACACATGAAGGACTCCCAGACTATGAGAAATAAGATTCTCTGGTCTGATGAGACGAAGATTGAACTTTTTGGCGTTAATTCTAAGCGGTATGTGTGGAGAAAACCAGGCACTGCTCATTACCTGCCCAATACAATCCCAACAGTGAAACATGGTGGTGGCAGCATCATGCTATGGGGGTGTTTTTCAGCTGCAGGGACAGGACGACTGGTTGCAATTGAAGGAAAGATGAATGCGGCCAAGTACAGCGATATCCTGGAAGAAAACCTCTTCCAGAGTGCTCAGGACCTCAGACTGGGCCGAAGGCTCACCTTCCAACAAGGCAATGACCGTAAGCACACAGCTAAAATAACAAAGGAGTGGCTTCGGAACAACTCTGTGACCATTCTTGACTGGCCCAACCAGAGCCCTGACCTAAACCCAATTGAGCATCTCTGGAGAGACCTGAAAATGGCTGTCCACCAACGTTCACCATCCAACCTGACGGAACCGGAGAGGATCTGCAAGGAAGAATGGCAGAGGATCCCCAAATCCAGGTGTGAAAAACTTGTTGCATCATTCCCAAGAAGACTCATGGCTGTACTAGCTCAAAAGGGTGCTTCTACTCGGTACTGAGCAAAGGGTCTGAATACTTATGACCATGTGATATTTCAGTTTTTCTTTTTTAATAAATTTGCAAAAATTTCTACATTTCTGTTTTTTTCTGTCAAGATGGGGCGCTGAGTGTACATTAATGAGAAATAAACTGAACTTTTTTTTGATTTTAGCAAATGGCTGCAATGAAACAAAGAGTGAAAATTTTAAAGGGGTCTGAATACTTTCCGTACCCACCGTATGTTAGAATCAGTAGCTGAAGGACTCTTTCCTTGACTCACTCTGGAATGGAGCTTAATGATTTGCTTTGCTAAAATGATAACGCGAGTGAATGTGAGCGCTGTGTGCAATCTGCTACTTTGCCAAATCTTCAAGGACATGAGGTAGTCCAAATGTATTTTAAATCTTTATTGTAGAACACTTGGGAATATGGAATACCCATGGGGAAAATTTAAGTCCTGCACTGGCACGGAGTTGTAATATCAGGCACTCGGAGCTGACTGTTCTTTCCCAGTCCATAAGTGTTTTGTTCCCCTTGGGCTTGCCTGCTACACATTGTCAGCCTGGCCTTTTTGAACACTAGCCTAAAGGCCTGGGGGGGTGGGGGGGAGTCCATGTGAATTCACAACACTTCGTTCTAAAATGCCTGTGAAAAATGTACAAAGGCAGAAACTCTGAGCATCTGACACTGAATAAAGGATATGCATTTCCTCCTTCTTTGCATCAGTAAGGCTTTCTGTCATTTACCTAGTCCATCCTGGCCCCTCTCTCAACCTGTCTCTCCATTCCTAAGTAATGCGTGCCTGTCCCTTTATCTTCTCGCTGTGAAGACATGGCCTGAAGACATTTCCGTGTTCAGAGCTAGTGAGGAGAAATGTGCTTAATATGCAGGCAGTGGGCCAGCCATTATGAGCACGGCAGAGAGAGGTGGCAGCTCAGCGAGCGTATATTTAAAACCAGTTCATTGAGACGGATGACACAATTTCCCACTTATTGCCCTCGGAAAAGCAGCCAGTTTTCCATAATGGCTCTAACCTTCAATCCGTCAGCCACAACTAAATCTACTGGAATAATTTCTTCATGGATTATGTGTCGGTATTTATAATTTATTAAGTTGCCTATATATGTCGGGCTGAGATTCTCACAGCCTCAAACTTCCATCACCCTTATCTAGTTTATATGGATAGAAATAAGATTGTCAGAGTGAGAAGTCTGTTAAAAAAAAATGAAGCGACTGGTTTAGAATTTGGTAAAGTGCCCAGTTTAGTAAAGTACGAATAGGATGTGGGGTCTGAAACTTCTTTTTAAAAGCCGTGCTATTTGAAGGGCTTTCTCTCAAATCTGTATGTTAAATGGATAAGCACCAGGGCTTTGAACCGGTTCAAGGAACGAAAACGAAAACCGGGAACTTTTTCTATTTCACATGGAACGGAAACGAAACCAGAAACTTTATTATTTTTTATGTTCTGGAACAGAAACGCTTATTAAAAATAATGGTAACCGGTTAATACCGGTTTTTATTTCGTTCCTCAAAGTTTCCGTAGCCTACAAATAAAAAAGTCATTCTTCTCCTGCGCAAGTTTCTATGACCCGCTGGGGTTCACTTCCTGTGTGACGTTCGCTGACTGAATGGAGAGAGCGGGAGGGTGGACTACTATCACGTCTCCACATCTTAAATAAGAGGTAAATATTGCAGTCTATCGTTATTCGAAAACGTCAATTTCAAACACGATATCAGTATATTTGTCCACGTTAATGAGAGGCTCGCGAACATTAAATGACGTTAACCTCTGTTAGCCTATCAATGCATAGGGCCTGACTAGCCTTTGGTAACACACTAAACGAATTCTCTTTCATTTTTGGCACTTTTTCTGTTTGTGTAGATGGGAAGACATACTGAGAATCCAAATTGCCAACATTTGAAATAATAATTGTTTTGAATTATTTCTTGTCTTATTTAATGAAGGTTGTAATAGAATTAGCCTACATTTGGCTTAAGCTGGATGAGACAGAGACATAATTTTATAGCCATTTGTTAAACCGCTGACAGGGAACGTAATTAACCGTTCCGGGAACAAAATTTTTTTGTTCTAACCGGTTCGGGAACGTCTATTTAATGGTAGAACCCAAAACCGGAAACGTTAAAATTCCGTTTCTGTTCGGAACGAACCAATAGGAAAAAAATTCTGGTTCAAAGCCCTGATAAGCACCTCTGAAGAGATCACGATGTTATGTGGCTCTTCGTCAGGTTTGAGACGGTGGTTCGTACAGGACGGGTACTGGACCACTCGGCTCCTTCCTGTTTTTAGTGACATCATCTAACCTCCTACCCCCTCCTGATGACTCCTGATGTTACCGTAAATCCCCAATAAGCAGCCTTTGTGAGCTGCTCCCTCACAGCTTTTCATGCCTTGATTACGGAAACAGGTATTTCGGAGCGGGAAGCGAACTTTCATCACTGTTCGTAATGCAGAGGAGGAAAGGAGCAGGAATGAAGCTGAGCTTAGGCAGAACCAAAAATGGCTCGCACTATTCATGTCATCTAATCAGTTCTGTAGTAATCCATTACAAGCAGTATGTGACAGGAATGGATGAGTGTGCCGAAACTGACTGTGTGTGGGTGTGTGTTGCTCTGTCTGACTGAACACCTCTCCTTCTTTTGAACAGATTCCTGTCAGGAGTCCTGACCCCAGACTGGCTCCCCGCTATGAGGATGTGGAGCGCCAGTATGCTTCCCTGCCCAGGTATGCCCACTCATCTGCCCATCCAATAAGAGAGGACAGTGATGGAAAGATCAGCAATGAGAGAAGTGCCGGGGAGCGTGAGAGAAAGAGGTGGAGTAACTTTTACTAAAGTAAAAATAAGGCCCTGTTTACATTATTTCGAATGAGCGGATCATCAGATTAACGTTTTTAAAATGATTCGCGTACACACAGCAACGCCAATACACGATTCGCGTGCACACAGTAACGCCAATACACGGATACGCTAATCACATGACTAATTAGACGGCACGTCACATGATCACAGTGCATATCGGGCATGCGCAAGTCACTCACCACTTGCAAGTGGAAGGATGGCAAGCGAACACCTTCTCCAGCAGATAAACACACCTGGCTGTGATGTTCATGTTCTCACTGAGTTTAAGCGCCTGAAGGAGGTTGAAATGTGTAAATAAACCTCAGTGCGGCTCAGCGCTTCCTCCTGCGCTCCAAATCACTCCGCCCTGAACAGCGAGTGCCCTCTGGAGGGTGCGCACTCCGGCCCTGCGCAGCTCACAGAGCGCGCGAGTGAAGCGCACGAGCAGTGATTCGGGACTGAGCCGCTGTGTGTGAGCTCCCAACTCCAGCGAATCAGGAAGGTGGATGTCACAGTGACGTTGTCCAATGAGACGCCAGCTAGAGCTCAGCACAGCGTATCCGCGTATTCTCAATGTTTACACAGCACCGGACCAGACACGAACTGGATTGAATATGTGGGCTCTGGCAGATTCCCGTTTCCCGGCGTTTCCCGGCGTTTTAATGTGAACGGACAGTGCATCCGCGAAGAAAACGAGACAGATACAGTCTAATGTAAACTTGGCCTAAAACTCTGATGGAGAAACCAACAAAAAGAGAAGTGTTGGAGAGCAATAAATTAGACACGTAGAGAAAGTAAAAGAAGCACGATTAGTCAGAGAAGTGGAGAAAGAACGAAAATGCAAGAACAAAAGGGAAGTCGGGAACGTGATGGGGGGATCGAAAAACAAGGTTCAAGGAATGAATATGAATGGGGGGAAAAAGAAAGTGGCGAGCCGTCAGCCTCTTTCTCTGTCACGCAGTGCTGAGTAATCCTCTTTCAAGCTTATAATTAAATCTGGAGTGTCTGCCTTCTTGAGGCCCTCTGCGCCTGGGAATTCACCTGATCCTCTCCAGGGAGACGGGGCGGCACTGCAACCCGATATCACGCTGCAGCTCCGGGTTTGAATCGGGTTACAGCATTGCTGTGTCTCTTTCTCCATCTGCACTGATGGGTGTGAAGCCCAGCTCAAATGATTAACAACAACCAGAAAGAAAAAAAAAAAATCCTAACCAGGATGAATATGCTTGAGATGACTCATAGATCTTTGAGTGTCATCTTGGCATCCATGACATACTGCTGAAATAATACATGACTGCATCACTTATCGTACAGGGATGAATTAAAGCTACAACATTATCATTTCATAAATGTTTTTTTTTCCGTACAGACGTTTGCATAATATCCCCCAGGGCCCACTTTTTAAAGCCATTTTCTCCCTTCAAGTTACCTTGTTGCTCCAGGTCTGTGATAATGATGTGTTTTTATGCTGACATAATTGCAGTGGGCCTTGGCCATGTAACCCTTCACTAATCCTAGCCCCGCTTGTTATTCTAACCCTGACTGCTGAGCTCTCTTCTAGCCAGAGCTGAGGTCACTGGCCCTTGCAGGTGGAGGAAGGTTGTTGGCCTGTTAGACCGAATGCACACTCCTCCATATGTGCCCAATTATAACCATTACCAAAATAATATACACGCTCGTTATCCAGGCTACTCGGCCAATCAAAAGAGCGGCACACTCCTCCCTGTTCTAAGATAATTGGATTAGTTGGCCAAGTCAAATTTCTGTTTGATTCCGGCAGAGTTTTCATTGGATAGTTGGGGTGATAATTGGGTGATTAATGTGCAGATGGTGGCCTTTCTGGCTGAACTCGGGGTGATGAGGCACCGTGACGCAGTTGCTCCCAGTTCTATAGAGTGTAAACCAGTCACCTCATCCCCTACGCTTTCACACTCACTCACACACTCATATTTGCATGCTTCTTCCTTTCTCAGTCATGACTGCCATCAGACTTTCCCTGATTTCTTCAACCTACTGGGTGCGTGTGTCTTTATATCTTGGTATGGACCACAATATTTAACAGTTATTCCACGAAATCGAGTCGTACATGAGCCGATGAGGCGCATAGCACCGAGTCGGCTATAATCCGCGTACGACGAGATTGAGTGGAAGAACCGTTTTATTATATCCACATTCACTGGAATTTGAGAAACGGAACATTTTTATTTTTTGCAAATTCGATAAACAAGAACTTTACACAAAACGTCCAGCAAAATCGTTTCCGCTCAGGCGGACTTCTTAAAAACCTATCGATGGCTGCACGAATTGACTTTAGTGTTGTTGTTTTTTGTAGAAAGTGCCGTCTTGCTGTCGTGCTGAGGTATAGAGGTTTTCGACTTGACGTCATAGGGTCACGTGATACTGTTTACGCCGCCATTTTGGAGGTCAAACAAAGCCACGCTTATCAGCAAACAACGCTTGTAATATCCATCTTCTTCATCGCTTACTTTTATCGTAGAATGCCTGATACGCGTTGTGCAGTTAGCTGCCACAACAGAAGACGGGATAAACCTGGATTAACGTTCCATAGGTTCCCGGCCGATCGACAGCGTCGCGAAAAGTGGATCGCGGAGATCAGGCGAGAGAATTGGCAGCCCACCGAACACACGCGTTTGTGTGGCGAATATTTTGTCTCCGGTAACTTTTCCAAAAGTTTAAAGATATCGTATGCGAGATAAATGGCAAATTATACATGTAGCCTAGCACCTAGCCTACATGTAAGCCCTGTTAGGCGGTGTTCAGGCTACCTGGCACCTAGCCCCACTAGTCAGGCTACGATGGTTTTATCTTTATACATCCGTGGTTTTATATACGTGAGACGGGGACCGCTCAGCCTCATCAATGGGGCTACCTGGCACCGGGCTTCTTACTAGTGTTTGGGCGGCTTACGTGTAGTCTAGGTTTAACATACACGGTACCCTCAGGCGAGGCAGAGCCATGTTGTTGGGTGGGTTGTACTTTTTAGATGTGAATATGCAATGGACAAAACTAGAATTCGATACTAGACATATTAATTATGCGTTTTTCTATATGATTAATGTAACACTCTCTCTCTCTCTCTCTCTCTCTCTCTCTCTCTCTCTCAACCTGGACACTATTTTTCTAACTGCAGTGAATTTACTTTTATTTGGTATCACGTTGAAGTAGACTGTTATGGAATTTTTTTGCCACAAAATGTTGTTGGAAATCTTTGCATATGTTGTCATGGCAACCATTCAAACAATGCATGCTGTGAAAAGGGAAAATACATATTTTTTGACAAATCTTTAAAGTAGGTTTTTCTATTTAAATATTAAAAGTAATAGCCTACTTCTTAAAGTTATTCAATTTAGGTTTAGTAGCATATTGACAGTGTAATGTCGCCCGATAACCCACATGTTGGGCTAGCGGGAGTCGCCATTGTTGTGACCGCCAAAATGGTGCCATCTACTTGTCGACATGGCAACGGTCACGTGGGTCGAAAACCTCTATAGAATAGTTCTAAACATTTATTTAATTCTTCCTTCCTTGGACATTTCAGTTCTGTAATTTTCAAACTTCTTTGAGCTTTTGAACCGGTCTAAAAAAATTCAACAAATTTGAATGCTTAAAGATGAAGAATGTAAACAAACCGGCGAAATGACAGTAGCAATTTGTGGAAAATGCGATGATGATGATAATTCTTGAAAAATAGACCAAAAGATATGTTCTTACCATCAAATACTTATATTCCATATTTTATTGCTTTGTGGTATTTATTGGGGCTTTTGTTTTCGAGTAGAGTTTTTATTTTGTCCTCGGTTGGTTCAGCAACACGTTCCGCCATTTTGTTTTCTCTACTCACGGTATATGAGCTGATATCCGAGTAGCAGAGTAGCCAGAGCTCCCGATTGCTCATATCCAGTGAATGTGGATAGAATTAATTTGGAATATCTGACAGGTTTTCCCCTTATGGGGACATTTGACTGAACATTTGAGGAAATGGTTTTGTTGTTTGTTTCATTTTTTCCCACAAAACAACTTTAAGTATAGCAATTCTATAATGGAGGGTATTCACAAGGATAGGGGTGTGTGTGTGTGTGTGTGTGTGTGTGTGTGTGTGTGTGTGTGTGTCGCACTTACCCTGTGAGGTCTCATGTCGAGGACCTGCTGGCCTGCCTGTGCAGCTTAAACGAGTTAGAAATCTGCTGCTCTGAGATCTTAACAGAGCTTAAAAGACTTGTTGGAGCATTTTTGGACATTTGTTAGTACAGCATTCACTTGTCAGTCAGACGTATAGGAGAGCTGTCAGATTCAGAACTGAAAATGCCAGAAAAGAATTTGTGACAAGAAAAAGAAAAAAGGTTACATTTGATGAGAGCTCTGAAAATAATGCCATATTTCCATTGTTCTGCCTGTTCGATGTTGCCTTGGCAACCAAGCATCCACCATCTGTGCTAGGCTGGACCTCCTCACCCTTTTTTCCTCGCTCTCTCTTTTTTTCCCCTCTTCTTCTCTTCCTCTCTCTTCCAGTTGCTGTCATTTCTGCCTCCATTTATTTCCTCTTTTCAGACACGTTGATTGGCATCCTGTAACATTCCGGATTAAATGAACAACCCCAGTCCTGGTGTATTAGAGTTACAGGTTTGCATAAGGGCAGGTTATAGAGCATCTTTATCGAATATAGATGATCATCGTGTATGTCCTGACATGCAGAATACTCCCCTGTATAATATTTGAACCAGAACCTAACGGGTCGTATTGTGTAATAACAGTGTTAGTCCACTTTGTCACCCAGACCTCTATCACAGATGGCTGTTTTAAAAAAAAATGTTTTTCCGTCATGCCTCCTCAATTTCTCTATTACGTGTGTGTGTTTGCAAGTTTTCTGTTGCTGCAGCTTCTTTTTTCTGTCTGTCCCTTCATCCATCCATTCATTCATTCATTAAATGCTTCAGCTCAGGCTCATTTTTCCTCCAGCCGCTCCACTTAGCCCCACCTTTCCCGCAGGTAAGCTCTGGACATTAAAGGCACTTTTTATATCCAATCAGCTGTGAAATCCAGCTTCCTGCTCCAGCCAACAACTTCTCAATTGCATCAATAAGCACACAGGCGTGAGTTTATTAGAGCAAAGCTCATTTAGTACAGCTCAGCCCACCAGGCATCAAACAGCATCTCATTAGCGCGCCAGGCAGGTAACAGATGGAGAATGTTAGGTTAATAGTGTAATCAAGCACAGGTTAATTTATCGATGGTTTCATTGGCTGCTGTCGTAGAGAACAATCAGTCATGATTTCAGGCTCTGAATGAGTTAGGAGTTTGGCATTTCTTCCAGCGTTCCAGAGCCGCACTACAAAGCCGTCGGCCTTATTCGACAGGTGCCGACCTTCAGCATTCTTCTGCTGCCTCGCGGAAGGAATTCTCCCTGCGTGGGCAGGTTTTCAGATCAAAACGCCACGGAGCTATTTCTACCTGCACAGCAGCACAGACACCAAAACCACTTAACCACCTAATTCATCCTTTTAACCATGCTCTACTTTCAACCACACACACACACACACACACACACATGGAGTAATGTGTACATTTTTTGCTTCTCGTTTTTCAAGTGTGTTTATTTAAATACCACTACAGTATTTGATTACTGGTCATATTTTCTTTTCATTTCCATTAAAATAGACATTAATACGCCTTCAAATTTGCACTCTTTAGCCGACGGGAAAGCATTTCTGATGGATGGATGTCCAATATATTGGAGCTGACAGCTAAAGCTTATAATGGTAGTGTGACTGTTTTCCTGGCTTCCATCCTCCCAATAAAAGCCTGGAATTCGAAATAATCCTGCCGGGATCTGGCCTCTTTGAGCCTCTCTGTCAGAGTCCTGCTGGTATCTTGTGACTCAGATGGGTCAGCTGTGTGTGGGTGTACGTGTGAGGGGTAAGGTGCACGGTTCCCAAGGGCAGCTGTGCAAACATAACCCAGCCTCACAGGGTCCAGGGCGTCACTTCAGCAGCCAGGTGCTCTGTAGGGGATTAACACACGACGGCTTTTCCAGATCTTTACCAACATAACGCGACTGGTTTAAGAACACTTCAGAAGAGAAACGCATAAGAGCACACTGCTCAGACTGACCAAGATAAAACGGAAAAAAAAAAAAGAGTTCTGCAGTGATAGAAAGTAGATTGGAGGGGGAGCCATGACACGGAGCAGAACTTTATGTCGATATTAGAAGAGAAACGTTTGAGAAGGATGCTTCGAGGTGTGTGTACTGCTCCCTCAGCAGTGCTGGATGATAAAGCCATTTATCTTTCATTACACGTCACTCGAGCTTTATTGCTCTTTTGTTTTGGTCTCGCTGTCGTTAGAGCCTTATCAAGTTGGGTAATGAAATTTCATTCTAAAAGTGAAACTTTGTTACCTGGCGTTTTATGAGTACTTAACTGAGTTAGAAAACCCACATGAGCGCACTCTTCAGGACTGAACTTTGATATGATGAGTTTGTGAATGAGGTGATTGCTCTATTTATTATAACTGAATTGGCTTCATGAGTGTCATCACTGTTTTAAAGTGGTGATAAAACTGGCATTTTCCCTTGGTCTCGCTTCATGATATTTGGTCATCTCATGTTAGGTTTAGCCCACGTGGTCTTGCTTATTAGCTCGTCTGGCCATAAGGCCGATGAGCTATTGCCATGGCGTGGCATCCGGCGTCCGTCCATCATCCTTCTGTCGTCCACAGTTCAGTTAAATCGTATCTCCTCCGTCAGTTCTCCACAGATTTCCGTTCCGATTGTTTTATTTGAAAGAACTCATCACTGCGCACAAAACTTGGTCGTTGTTTTGTCAACTCTTTTGCTAGCGAGCTAATAATTAGGTCAAATTAACTCATTTTCCAGGCCTCTCATTAGAATTGTATCTCCGCTCTCATTTCTCATCCGAGTTCATCGATTTCCGATCGATGTTTTGGGTAGATCTTCCCATGAGGAACAAAACCTGGTCATTTGTTTGTTAATTTTCCTGCTGTAAATAATTTTTGTTAAATTGTATATCGCCTCCCTCACTTCTCAGTGGATTTCAGTTCTGATTTGTTTTATTTGAAAGAGCTAGTCCTTCTGTACAAAACTTGGTCATTGTATAGTCAGATTTTTTTATGAACAAATTAGTAATTGGGTAAACTTAAGAAAATTTGTTCTGACTAGAATTGTATCTTCTCTCTCATTTATCATGCAAATTCAGTTCTGATGGATGTTTTGGGTCGATCTTCCCTTGGGAAACAAAATTTAGTCCTTGGTTGATTTTCTTGTTGGAAACAATTTGCCGTGGAGGTTGGTCCTCTCTTACATTGTCACATTTCAGTTCTGTTTGATGTTTTAGGAGTCATGGTTGTTTTGATGGCAGGCCAGATGAGCTCCTACATCCTTGATGTTCTGGTTTTATATCGTATATTTTGAAGGAAAGAAGGAAAATTACATTTGGCCACATCTAAACTTATTTTAACCCAATCAACGTTTATCAGGAGTAGAACATCCATCCATCCCTTATCTGTAGCTGCTTGTCCTGTTCTACAGGGTCGCAGGCAAGCTGGAGCCTATCCCAGCTGACTATGGGCGAGAGGCGGGGTACACCCTGGACAAGTCGCCAGGTCATCACAGGGCTGACACATATGCCGCTTTTCCACTACCAACGCGGCTGAGTTGGGCTGAGCCGTGCCGCGCTGAGTTGGGCTGAGTCGAGCTGAGCGGGGCTGTTGGAGTTGCATTTCAACTACAACCGCGCTGAACCGTGCTGGCTGGAAGTGGGTGGACACATTGGGTGGAGTTAGCGAAAGTGGGTGGACATCACGTGATGTCGTTAGGCGGCGCAAACAGTGACATCAGTGACCTTTTAAGCGGTAGTCTCACGACCCGGATAGTAAACAATAAACATGGAGGACATGGAGTCGTTAGTGTTGCTGGTCTTGGTGCTGTGGCTTGTTGTCACCGACAAGGCCAACAGATACTGGCAAGAGCGTATAGATGAGGCGAGGCGCATAAGGCTTCAGAAATTCTCGTAATTCGTAATTCTACTTCTTCCGGGTTTACGGTGTTTACAGATCCCAGCGTGCTCGCGGGGCGTGTGTGGGCATGTGAGGACACTCCTCCTCACCAATCAGTGCACAGGGGAGTGTCTGCTCACGCCCCTAGCCCCACTCGGCTCGGTTTGGCTCGCTTCAGCCCTACTCCAAAACCGTGCGAGTTTTGGGTGCTGAGTAGGGCTGAAGCGAGCTGAGTCATGCTGCTCTGAGGTAGTCGAAACGCGAGCCGTGTCGGGCTGAAGCGAGCTGAAAAAGGGTAGTGGAAAAGGGCCAATAGACACAGACAACCATTCACACTCACATTCACACCTACGGTCAATTTAGAGCCACTAATTAGCCTAACCTGCATGTCTTTGGACTGTGGGGGAAACTGGAGCACCAGGAGGAAACCCACGCAGACACGGGGAGAACATGCAAACTCCACACAGAAGGGCCCCTGTTGGCCACTGGGCTCGAACCCAGGACCTTCTTGCTGTGAGGCAACCGCGCTAACCACTACACCACCGTGCCGCCCGGAGTAGAACATCCTCATCCTAAATTAACAGTTATTACGGTCTAAGAATATCATGATGCTTTCAAAGCCCTGCTAGAAAGGAACTGAGAGAGAGTTAGTACAGCAAAGAAAAAACAGAGTACAAGTTTTCTCACTGGATATAAGGATTTCTTGCTTTTCAGTCATCCGTTGACTGAGCTATTCAGATAGCCAACACTGTCTTGTCTGGCATTATTTACAGCTTCCTTATTTACAGTTGTTAGTTCAGAAAGTACCAGTCGAAGGGGTTTTCCAAACTGTCCAGGGCTCTGTCGTGGATTACTGACATGGTCTGGACTGTTATGTATTTGTGAATCCATGCCGTTGTGTCTGGTGGTGTAGGATTTTCTCAGCCATAGCTCTGTATAAGAGTTTTTCAGACAGCTGGTTCCCACTGACGCTCCAAAAATCCCTCTGCGAATGAGTACCAGCAAATTGGTGACTCTTTGGAATTTCCGCCTAATTTCAGAGGCAGGTGTGAGAAATCCCAAAACAAGAAAAGGATTTTAGCTCAGTCATTGACACCGAATTCCTCCCAGATGCCCGCCATAACACACTAGCACACTGATGTATTGGAATAAACGAGCGACTGACAGATGTAAGGCTCTCCTGCATGATATTTAAACATGATGGGACTTATTATGTGTAATAAGAGTGTTATTGCGCAATCCTCCAATGCAGATGGCTGTATTAAGTCTTCAGGTTCCACTCTTTTCAGTCTAGGTACTAGAAGTGACATGGGATATGACTATGGGCAATTAATCGAACAAATTTAGTTAATAGCAGGGATTAAATTTAAAAAAATGAAGCAGATTGGATTTGAGTGCCTTCGTACTGTAACAGGCCGGAACGGAGATTAGTGTCAGGGATAAGAAGAGACATGTCGGGGAATTGACTGAGTAGAATAAAGGTTTATTGTAAATGTGTTTGGGTGTTTTGTTTTTATTTTTGTGTGCGTCTGTGTTGTTAAACGCAGCTAGGACCAGGTTTAGACAGCCGTTGCATGTGCCAAAGCTGATAATCTTGTGTAGTAAAGATATATCTGGCCTCGGCACTCTTCTCCTCTGCCTGAGGAAGTTGACCTTGGCAAAGCCAGGTCCAGTAATGCCCCTTTTCCACCAAAGCAGTTCCAGGGCTGGTTCGGGGCCAGTGCTTAGTTTGGAACCGGGTTTTCTGTTTCCACTGACAAAAAACTGGCTCTGGGGCCAGAAAAACCGGTTCCAGGCTAGCACCAACTCTCTGCTGGGCCAGAGGAAAGAACCGCTTACGTCAGCGGGGGGGCGGAGTTGTTAAGACCAACAACAATAACAAGACCGCGAAAGATCGCCATTTTTAAGTGACGAGAAGCAGCAGCTGTACAAACGCGAAGTCATCCATTATTATTATTGTTGTTGCTGCTTCTGCTTCTTCCGTGTTGTTTTTGCTTCGATATTCGCGCCAAGGTTTATGCAAACATAGCGACGTAACTGACGTATACCGGTACAACGACGTAACTGACGTATACAGCGACGTAATGACGTGGCTTCCCTTAGCACCGCGAGCTATGGAAAAGCAAACTGGTTCTCAGCTGGCTCGCAAGTTGAACGAGTTGTGAACCAGCACCAGCACTGGCCCCGAACCAGCCCTGGAACTGATTTGGTGGAAAAGGGGTATATGAGGGGCTTCTGGAGTAGGGAACTCTGTGTGTGTGTGTGTGTGTGTGTGTGTGTGTGTGTGTGTGTGTGTGTGTGTGTGTGTGTGTGTGTGCGCAGACGCCTGGCTGTCGTGCTGGATGGGTGGTCAGCACAGAAGAGAGATTAAGGACATGCTGATGATTTTTGGAATGCCTGCTTTCCTGCCCTGCGGGGTTGTGGCCCTGACTTGTTATAGAAAACACCCCCTGATAATCACCATTCTGCAGCTAAGATGAGCTGGAAGAGCAGACGTCCTGCTAAGGGCTCTTAAATATAATGTTCTCCACACTCAGCAGGAAGAACTCAAGATACACGCTTGTGATATGGAGAGCATGACTGCTAATTGATACCTTCAGCAGGAGCTTGTTCGTGGACATGTGGCAGACGCACAAACATGGAAGGGGATCTCGTTTGGATAGTTGGACTAAATTATCCTAGCTCTTTAAGATGTGTCACATGCCTGCACTGATACTGATCCTGAGCTTGAGCTATGAGGGAAGATGGCTAAAAGTGTTGCAGCTTAGCAAATGCAGCCAAGCTTATGACTGCATTTCTTTTCCTCCGTCTTCCTCTCAGACATTTAACAGTAAAACTTGAAGCCTGTAAAAGACACAGAGTGCTGGATTACGCTTGCCTAGTCTTGTATTACTCAAGAGATTAGACCCTAATCAGCCAGATGGACCAGAGATGTCCAAACGTCTTACTGCCAGTGTGTCCAGAGAATACACTTTTTTTAAACTTGGTTGATATGGAAGAATTTGGTTAAGGGTGAAGTCAGTGATTGTAAAGTTAAAAAAATATATATTCAGCTAGGCATATCAGATGAAAATTCAGTCCAAATTGCTTGAAATTGAGCTCATTGAATTCAGAACTGAATGCAGAACAGCATACTTTTTACAGAATTAAAATACGTTTATCCGTTCTTGAGATATTACAAATCAAAGACTGAAAAAACGGCTTAATTTTTAGAAAGCTAACCCATGATAATCTGTATTCAGTTCACATGGTCCAAAATTGGCCTCATGAATGAATGAGATCAAATGTTTTTTTCTTAATAACTTTTTCTATTTTCCAAGATATTTACATGGAAATTGGCAGCCACATAGATGGTTGTATACTGAATATAAAGTTTGAAAAATTAGTAAAAAGCAATTATGCAAATTAGTATTAATTATTCTAATTAGGTTAAAAACGCGTTAAATCGGTACACTCTTCTTCAAAGTTTCACCAAATGGCTTTATTTGTGCAATATAAAGCTGTTCTTAACTCTCATTTATACATCACAAAGAAGGAGAAATCAGTGTTAATTATAAAATATACATAAATAAGCACTGAATGTCATTCACATCGACCATTCTCGATTAAAATAAAAAAGTAATAAAAGATTATTTCTAATACCCTCTTTGTGCTCTGTAGGCCTTTGTATTTCTAAGTCGGGCCTACTGGTGTTTATATGAAAGAATATAAATGATTATTTCAATTAATGTTCACAGCTTTCAAGGCGACCCTCGAAAAAACTGTGTGAGCCACATCCAATAAATAATAATATTTAATTGAATTGAAATTGACACTCGTGTTTCTGACTTCTGGTTTTTTAAAATCTCATTCTGACCACTAAGATCTCAATATTTTTCATCAAAACAATTCCAGTTATATTCTAAAATAGTTATTTATTTACATGAATCAATTTGATGTGAAAAAATAAGTAGGTAAAGCTATGAAAACTCACTTCAAAGTCTCCCATGAATCATAACATCAAAACTAGCAGACGGAAAATTTTGCTGAATACTTTATCAGAAACAGTGAGAGTGAGAGAACATCCCTATAAAAGGTATTGATATTCACAAGTAATCCAGTTGAAAACCGATCAGGAGAGAGAGAGAGAGAGAGAGAGCGAGACCACTTTCCCATGACTCAAAAAGCACCAGCAGTTTCCCGACATCACGCGAGCAGCATTTTTACTCTGTTGTACCAACTTCAACCTGCCGTTACTCCCAAAGTACTGAACAGATCTTAACCAGTGTTGGGCACGTTACTTTCAAAAAGTAATTAGTTATAGTTACTAGTTACTTTTCCCAAAAAGTAACTGAGTTAGTAACGGAGTTCCTTTGTCATAAAAGTAACTAATTGCCCGGGAAAGTAATTATTCCGTTACATTTTGTTCCCCCTCAAAAAAAATCAATTAGTGTAATCATAATAAAAGTGAATGTTAAATGTGTTTAATGACTGAAATGGACACTTAACAGAACCAATCAGTAACATTATCTACACTATATTAATATTTTTGTGGGACAATGTGAGATAAGACATCTATCAAATGTAATATATTTTTGTAGTTATTAAAATTATGTTACTAATTACTGGCCACTGACGAGGACAAACGCTTTGTTCCTCGACATAATGTGCATTGCACGTAAACACTCTTGCCTTTTATTTCAAGTAATGGCTGTATTTCCAATGTGAAAGCGCAGTGCTGGGCTGACCGCTCGCCATCACTGTGTCTTCCGATTGAAAGAGCGTGCAGTAGTGCAGTAGGCGTGGCCTACCTACGTATGTTGTCCAAATCTACTCTGATTGGCTTACTGTGCCGTTGTCTCGTGTCTCCCCTCCCCACACTAAAGCAGAGTAAAGAAAGGCTGAACGAGCAGCGTGCCAGATTAAAACAGCTTTAATAAAGTAACGCATAGTATTTTATTGTAAGTAACGGGAACGGCGTTATAACGATGTAAAAAGTAATTAGTTAGATTACTCGTTACTAAAAAAAAGTCACGCCGTTAGTAACGCCGTTTATTTCTAACGCCGTTATTCCCATCACTGATCTTAACGAGATAAATTTATTTGGAAAGCAGAGATTATAAGCTTTTTATTGATATTCACGCTAGAAAATATTCAGGAGTTAAGCAATGACGCATTTGGAAGCTTAGATGAGCGTCTGCATGCACAGTTTTCACAGCACGGCCAGCGAGCGTCTGATACGCCTAATTCAGCTCACGTTCTGGCAGATGTCAATAAAATTTCTGCTCAACAGGAAAAACTGTGGCAGAAAAAGCCCAGGCCTTGTAATCAAATGAGTCGGGCTACCAATATCCAACCAATCAAGGCAAGGAGGTGTGTCTACCGACCTGTCAGTCATGCTGTGTCTCAGTTCAAGAAGCTTCCCATGTTGCATCAGGATTCAGGCGTTCTAACTGAGAGGTGGTTCTCTGGGGGCCTTAAATTTGAATTCCTGCTCGCGAAATCCAAATTGCTGAGTATTCCTTTCAGCTTGTCACACCTTTAAAGCATGTCGTCTTAAACCTAAACTCCAATCTGCTATGCAACAGCAGATGAAGATGCCATTTTTGGACTGTCGCTCTTTTGCTCTCCTTCGCCCCCTCCATCTCTGCATTTCAGCTGCTTGGATTAGGGGTCATTATTGTATTCCCATATCTCCTCTCCCTCAGGCTCTATATCCCAGCAGTATTTCTCCTCTTCTGCTCAGCCATCCTTGTATCAAACACAATTCAATCCCAGCCTTCTTAAGCTCTTATTCACTCATCTATTGGCACAGGAGTAGGTAGCTAGTGATTCTCAGGCACACTGAGAGGAAAGAAAGTTGAAGGAATTTTACTTCTCAGGTTAAAAAAAAAATCCCTACTCAGTAGCTTTTAACTTTCTTTCTTTCTGTCTGTTCTTTCTTACAGAAGGGGTCCTATGGATCCTACTGAGTACCTAGGACAGGCTTGGCCTGGGCACAGAGACCCTGCTCACTATACCACCCCACAGCCAGGCTACCACCCCAACTACCCCCATCGCCCCCTGGACCCTCGGCACAACGACCCAGGCTTTTACCACCCCCACCCTCCGCAGAGAGGCCCCTTGCGCCAGGATGTGCCCCCGTCACCCCCTGTGCCCCTCCGAGGAGCTCGGTACGACACCATGAACCGCGGAGGCTTCCGACACACTAGTCCAGAGCGCTTTGCCTACGCAGATGGACGCCATCCTGATCCGAGACAGAAGAACGCCATGACTGCAGCTGTTTAAGCACAGCCTGGTATCCGACATGTAAAGAACCACACAGCAGCACAGTGTTCATCATCTTTCCATGTTGTTTATGTGCTTGACCGATAGTTCACTCTGCCTTATCCTGAGTGACTTGCTGCCCAAGGCCACATCTTTAAAAAAAAAAAGCTGATAATACATTCCTGTCTTCCTGCCAAGTGAGCGTTAATGGAGCTAGACTCAAGAGCTCTTCTTTTTCTTCAAATCTGTGAGTCGAACCACAAAGGGAGGGTGGACGCGTACGAGCATACACGCGTCAACTTCCAAGTGGAGCGAGATTCCCATGGTACTATGCTTAAATGAGTCGAGGTTTGCATGCTTCTCCACATAACAGAAATGTAATCCCATTCCTCTTTGGTATTCATCAACTCAATCTTAAGTGTGTACTCTGGACTTCTTTCCAATCCAGTGCACAGAGTGCTGTACGTTAGTGCTGTTAGATTTGAGCTAACCCCTTCAACTCCCATTCTTTCTTAATCTTAATGCATATTATTCAGTAAATAAAATGAAACCATTATAGAAGGCAGATGGATAGGTGAGTCAGGATGCACAGATGGGTTCTGGGATTTTAAGGGGTTAAAGTGGCATTCCACCATTGGATGTATTTTTTGGCATAAAATAAAATATATTTTATGACAACATGACTAGACGGAGAAATCTTTTAGCTTCAAAATGATATATCAAACATAATTTTTTGACAACGACAAGTATATTAATTTTGCGACCAAAGTCACCTACCCTTTTAATTTCCGCGCGGTAGTGAAACGTGATGTCATCGGCAGGTTCCCCTTCTTGTGTACCGTGTGACGTGGCACAGATTATCAGCAATGGCGGATAGAACGCGATAAAAATAATACCAATAAATCTAGCTAACTGAAAGATTAACTCAAAATATTTCGCAATTTTTTTGGCCCCCATATATGAGGAGAAATGACTCTCTCACTTTGGGGGTTTCCTGGTCTAAAAATAGACCGACACGTGGTACACAAGAAGGGGAACCTGCCGATGACATCACGTTTCACTACTGCGCGGAAATTAAAAGGGTAGGTGACTTTGGTCGTAAAATTAATATACTTGTCGTTGTCAAAAAATTACCTCATCTCATTATCTGTAGCCGCTTTATCCTGTTCTACAGGGTCGCAGGCAAGCTGGAGCCTATCCCAGCTGACTACGGGCGAAAGGCGGGGTACACCCTGGACAAGTCGCCAGGTCATCACAGGGCTGACACATAGACACAGACAACCATTCACACTCACATTCACACCTACGGTCAATTTAGAGTCACCAGTTAACCTAACCTGCATGTCTTTGGACTGTGGGGGAAACCGGAGCACCCGGAGGAAACCCACGCGGACACGGGGAGAACATGCAAACTCTGCACAGAAAGGCCCTCGCCGGCCCCGGGGCTCGAACCCAGGACCTTCTTGCTGTGAGGCGACAGCGCTAACCACTACACCACCGTGCCGCCCTCAAAAAATTATGTTTGATATATTTTGAAGCGGGTGGCACGGTGGTGTAGTGTTTAGCGCTGTCGCCTCACAGCAAGAAGGTCCTGGGTTCGAGCCCCGGGGCCGGCGAGGGCCTTTCTGTGCGGAGTTTGCATGTTCTCCCCGTGTCCGCGTGGGTTTCCTCCGGGTGCTCCGGTTTCCCCCACAGTCCAAAGACATGCAGGTTAGGTTAACTGGTGACTCTAAATTGACCGTAGGTGTGAATGTGAGTGTGAATGGTTGTCTGTGTCTATGTGTCAGCCCTGTGATGACCTGGCGACTTGTCCAGGGTGTACCCCGCCTTTCGCCCGTAGTCAGCTGGGATAGGCTCCAGCTTGCCTGCGACCCTGTAGAACAGGATAAAGCGGCTAGAGATAATGAGATGAGATATTTTGAAGCTAAAAGATTTCTCTGTCTAGTCATGTTGTCATAAAATATATTGTATTTTATGCCAAAAAAATACATCCAATGGTGGAATGCCACTTTAAAGCACACCATATATAGTATACGCTTTAGTGCACACTTCCAGTCCTGTCATTTTGGATGAGTCTATTAACTGTCACTCCGTGACCCTCTGCCTTTATACTTTAAATCATTTTCTTTCTGCACGTTGCCACACAGCCACTCTGCAACATTCCATTATGATCCATAACCACACTGTTCATATGCAGGTATTAAAGGAGACACCTATGAAAAACATCATTTAGAACCACTGACACCGAAAAGAGTCTTCCTTATATCGTAAAAGGCTGTTTAATGAAAATTTTTCACATGAAGGTACGCTCTTCAGTCGATTCTGACTGTTGATGAGTTTGTGTTGCATGTCTGCTTGAGTGAAAGCTTATTAAAAAAAAAAATGGAAGATTAAGAAAGTGGATGTGTTTGTCAGGAAAGGAAAGAAGGATTTACCAAACCGGAAGGATGAGAGGATGATGGAGTTGTTTCTCCATACGCTTCTCTCAGCAAGCGGCAGCTTTCCATTATTAGTTAGGGTTTTTTTTTTTTCTGTTATCGTCATACTCGCACCGAAATCCTTCACCAGTATGTTTGCTTCACACTCGTAGTAGTTGCACACTTTGAATGTATAAATGACACCGTGGACATTTACGAGCGCAGATAATGGACAGTTCTAATAGCTTCATCATACACATACAGTACCATATGTTTCAAATATATTTCCATTGTTTGGTATTAAAATGTCTGTAATAAACAAACTGAGTGTTAATTCCGAACACATTTTTTTTACTAACATCTTTTATAACACTACTTTATTAAATATGCATTTAAAATATGATTGTCTCACTTGCTTTGTTTTGCTCAATCAGGTTTTGAATGTTGCGCCACACACCAGCGCTGGCTTGCTTTCCAGTGATGAATATTGATCTTTTAAACTCAATTTCAACTTCAAGCCTTACATTTTAGCCTTATTAATTAACATTATCTTTCATCAGCAATTAGGATTGCAAGACATACAGATATGCGTCTGTGATTACGGCCCCATTTCCTTTTTCATAATGAAGCTTCATAACTGGAGAAATAAGAGTTGTGATAATTATTGTGCAAACCGTGCTGAATTCTTGGCCCAGAGTTCTGGCCTGAGAAACATACACTACACTACTCAGATTTCTGCTATATTCCCTCCTTCACTCTCCTCGAAAACATTGCCACAACCAGCTTTCATTCATGACTCGTAATTATAAGCACAATTCATCCATCCGTCCATTTATTATCTCTAGCCGCTTGTCCTGTTCTACAGGGTCGCGGGCAAGCTGGAGCCTATCCCAGCTGACTACGGGCGAAAGGCGGGGTACACCCTGGACAAGCCGCCAGGTCATCACAGGGCCGACACATAGACACAGACAACCGTTCACACTCACATTCACACCTACGGTCAATTTAGAGTCACCAGTTAACCTAACCTGCATGTCTTTGGACTGTGGGGGAAACCGGAGCACCCGGAGGAAACCCACGCGGACACGGGGAGAACATGCAAACTCCGCACAGAAAGGCCCTCGCCGGCCGCTGAGCTCAAACCCAGAACCTTCTTGCTGTGAGGCGACAGCGCTAACCACTACACCACCGTGCCGCCCCAGCGCAATTTATATGGTGCCTTATTCAAACCCAGGCTTGCTTTTAAAGTTTGGAAAACAAACTAGTGATAAAACAAAGACTGGTTCACAGAATCCTTCATAAGTTGTTCTTGTGATCAGATTTCAGCGGCACAGCTGATGACAGTCCAGTTAACGGCAGGCGCTTGGCATGGCTCATGCGGTGCACACGGCCACAGGGACCACACAAAGGGGACAGAGAGCACCGAACAACCCTGAGACCACTTGGAAAACTTTGTGTTAAAGTTGCAGAGAGAGTAGAGTAAATGTCCCTGCCATCGACGCCAGCAACAGATATGCTGATGGTGATCAGACGCTACACTCAGTCTACAGCCAGCAGGCACTCGGCACACGTGGCCAGAGGAAATCTTCGGCTCAGGATTGGATCTGGAGCGCCACCGCAACCGGCAACCAGAGGACAAATTTGATAAAAATAGTTCAACCAAGAGCAGATGGAAAAAAATGAAACGGAAGAAAAAAAAAAAGGGGGGGGGGGGGGGGATCATAAATAAAAAATAAAAAAAAAAGCTCTGGTGAGCAACAGCAGTTAAAATGTGCACAGTGTGCTCTCGACCAGAATCACAGGAACACAAAATAGGAGGTCTAACAACTTTTTTTTTTTTTTTGAAAATATGAAATATCTGTTGTGGTTTTGTTGACCGCTACGTTCTACAAAATAAGTGCAGGAAGTGCACACAAACAAGCTTCCTGGTGTGACACTGTCTTCAAATTAATAACTCCGTCAAATGCACACTAACTCCAGATTACTGAAACGTCAGCTCTGATAACTTCATTTCACCAGGTCTACACGTGCCGTCTGTCTATACGGTCCTATACACACACAAACACAATTTTAGTGATGGGGCAATTTCATAGATTCAATTCGGGACCATTATTCGCTCAGCTGCAAGTTCATTTGTAAGCCATAATGGAATTCTTGCTGCTTTTCATATTTGTTTTTCTTTTTTTTTTCCATTGTTCTGGTAGAGTTTTGTGAGGCACAAATTTCATTCATATTGCCTTCAAAAACAGCCCTGGTGTAATTACTTCGTCTTCCAGCTTTCCCAGAATCCATTTGGGATGTGTAATTATTATAAGTTATTATTAGGTGAAGTTTTAATTAGCATCGGAGGCCAGAGTAATTGCACTTCTGTGTTTGATGTGGTTTGTTCGCACACCGTCATGGTTGTTTGGAAGGGAGAAGAGTGCGTTGTATAATCATGACCCACTTTGTGATGAGGCTGCCGAGTGTGTCGTTTACATGATGGACGTGCTCCGTGTTTTTGGGCTTTTGTCTCGACTGCATGTTCTAATTCCTGTAACACAAGTTGTTAACGTCTGATTCGCTGCCATGCTGCAAATTACGCAGGTTATTACAGTATCATTGTCTAATGCTGTTGAAGTGTTACGCAACTATATTTGGCACTGAATATTTGAAATGTATGTGGTCTCACGTTGGAGTGTTTACAGCTCAATCAGTTCTTTTTGGCAGTGTGTGTTATCTGGAACATTCTTCCAGAGCAGAGCAGGGAAGGAGGCGTCCCTGAGAGAGACGTTAAACTCACCCGGTGGAAATGTTCAGTGAATTGGAAGTGACTGTGTGTGTGACTGTGTGTGTGTGTGTGTGTGTGAGAGAGAGAGAGAGAGAGAGAGAGAGTGTGTGAACAAGAGTCACAGATCAGATTTACGATGGGTGTGATGGAAAATCTTGACCAGTTTTCTTCCAACTCCCCATCAGGGCTTTAGAGCTTAACACCAGAATAAAAGGTCGTTCTCCTTCTGTAGCCTGGCCTGATGTTTTACAGTGGCTATAATTTGTAGTTTTAATGCGAGCAGTAGTGGTTCAGACATTAGTTTTATTAAGCACTATTTTTTTTCCCCCGATAGTGTGTGTATACAAGCCTGTAAAAGTATGAGTCATGCAATACACTGCTTCTAATCTGTGTCATTTTTTTTTGCAGGCTTCCTCGGTCCCAGTAGAATAAGACATACCTGTCAACCCTCCCGTTTTTCCCGGGAAATCCCTTATTTTGACTTATTTCCCGCTGTCTTCCCGTTTTTTTTATTTTCCCGAAAATATCCCGTATTTTCACATTATATAAAAGTCCTGTATTTTCACAATATAAAAAAGTCGGTAGGTCCAGAATTCATGACGCGCCTCTGACAGGAGTTTACAGTCGGGCCATGAATTCACGTCCCCGCCCTCTCAGGCATCAGTAATTACAGAACTATGTCCGGAGGCGAGGCTGAACAAGTGATTAGGTCCAGTGTTGCCAGATTGGGCGGTTTCCCGTCCTAGTTGGGCGGTTTCAAGTGCATTTTGGCGGGTTTTGAACATATTTTGGGCTGGAAAACGTCAGCAGTATCTGGCAACACTGATTAGGTCTGAGGTGAAGATGGCGATGCTAATAGCTAAGAAAAACATTAGCCTCTCTTTCTTTGATGATTTCAACAAGTGCGTAGCTGGAATGTTCCCAGACTCTTCCATTGCAAAGAAATTTTCCATGGGGAAAACGAAAGCCTCCCAAATAATCAAAGGTAAGCTACACATGTTTACATTAAGTATGTCCTGGCTAAGACCTCATAAATAGCCTAGTGTAAACTAATTGGTGTATTAACTGTTTTATCCACTCATTGTCTATTTTATTTTCTATCTGAAACTTACCCATTTTAAATCACTCTTGGTTTAATATCTTATATTACTCTTTATCTATCTATCTATCTATCTATCTATCTATCTATCTATCTATCTATCTATCTATCTATCTATCTATCTGTCTGTCTGTCTGTCTGTCTATCTATCTATCTATCTATCTATCTATCTATCTATCTATCTATCTATCTATCTATCTATCTATCTAGTGTTCCGAGGCCATGACTATGGTAAAACCATAATAAATTGCAATGGAATTGAATTTATTGACTGGTTATATAATGACCTTTCTTATTTTAATATAAGATACGTATTTTAGCCCTTAATTTGGGAAATAACTGGTACCACTGAAAGCAAATAAAAATAAATGTATAGTTTATTCACAAATGCCCTCTATAAACCATAAGCATATTGAGTTTGGGTCTTGGCTATCACCAACATGCACCAGAGTACAGGAAATCACAAATACTAGATAGAAAATTGCCCCCCATTCAACTACACACCCACTTTTGGTGAAGGGTATGACTTTCCGAAATTTTCCCTTATTTTGAGTTAAAAATCTGGGAAATATCCCTTTTTTTTCAAACCTCAAAGTTGACAGGTATGGAATAAGACCCCTGCGTGCTGGGAGTTACGAAGGCAGTGTGGTTGAGCCGATGTACCAGCGTCAGGTCCACAGAAGCATGAACTAGTGCTGAGAGCAGGCCGAGCATCTCCGTGATCCTCACACCTGCAGGTTTACACCTCGTCAAGGTCACTGGTTGTGTCTAAAGATTAAACATGCATTACCGTGCTAAAGTGCACTCGAATTTAGGCACTATAAATTCCATTATGTGTCCTTCGGATCAGTCTCATGGTGCCTGCGAACACCACAGCAGCTGTTTCCTTCCCCTCTTTGCCTGACCCGAGGTTACAGTCGGGAGAGAGTGTGGCTTGAGTTTCTTCTTTCAGTGTGTGTACGCGTTTTTTTTTTTTCAGAACGCACAGGCTGTTCTTTGTCTCTTGAGCCCAGTGACTCGGCAGTGATGGGCTTGCTTTATTTATTTATTTATTTATTTATTTATTTTATTTCTCTCTTGCTCGCTCATGCACTCTTTTACTCACTCTCTCACACACGCACCATGATTAGCCAATGTTCACCAGAAGGATACAAGAAACAATCTGACTTTTAAATACAAGGTTATTTATTTAGTTATTTATTTATTTGCTTGCTTGCTTATTTATTTTTATTTATGTACATATTTATTTCTGATATTTTTGGCTCTTTTTGTTTAAATGCATGATTGAGGGTTATGAGCAATCAGCATTGTGAAGGAAGAATTTCATGAGCGAAAAGTGGCAAACAACAGCGGCGCAAGGTATGAATAAAATACAGAACAAACAAACAAATAAAAATTAAAGAAATGGCTAAAGAATAATCAAATAAAAGCCAGTGTCTTGAAAATTTTTTTTTTAATTTTCTCATATCCAATTCTACATGATGATTCCCGATGTTTAACTTGCAGGTACTTGTAATTTTGCCTGATGCTTTGTAATCATTAATAATAATAATAATAATAATCTCATCTTATTATCTGTAGCCGCTTTATCCTGTTCTACAGGGTCGCAGGCAAGCTGGAGCCTATCCCAGCTGACTACGGGTGAAAGGCGGGGTACACCCTGGACAAGTCGCCAGGTCATCACAGGGCTGACACATAGACACAGACAACCATTCACACTCACATTCACACCTACGCTCAATTTAGAGTCACCAGTTAACCTAACCTGCATGTCTTTGGACTGTGGGGGAAACCGGAGCACCTGGAGGAAACCCATGTGGACACGGGGAGAACATGCAAACTCCACACAGAAAGGCCCTCGCCGGCCCCGGGGCTCGAACCCGGACCTTCTTGCTGTGAGGCGACAGCGCTAACCACTACACCACCGTGCCGCCTAATAATAATAATAATAATAATAATGCTTTTTATACAAAACTCTTATCTGCATTCTGTACACACACACACACACACACACACACACACACACACACACACATATATATATATATATATATATATATATATATATATATATATATATAATTTTTTTTCTTCTGTGCAAAAAAAAGACAAAAAAAAAAATCAGCCAGCTGTCCACTCAGCAGGAGTTTTTCTTCTACAGTCAGAGTTACTCAACATAGTAACACCATAAATGACACCAAGCTCCATTTGGAATGATTTATAACGGGTGAGTTTTTGTTTGCTCGATAATGACGTGTTCTCTGAGTGGCCTGCTTTCTTCCCGGCATTATCGTAATGCAGTCTCTATTGCTATTAGACTATTAAACGATCCTGATATTTGATCACAATGTGTGTGGTGTGTTTACACATGGTCTGAAAATAATGCTGATCCGGATCAAAACACTGCAAATACAGTTTAGTGTCGGGTATAAATGTTGCCATTTTGTTTCTAAGCTTAAAAATCCCAACTGTGCATTTCTCAATTTTTCTCCAGTATCAGGGGGAAAAGGAAACAAATCCATCTGATCAGCTCTACTTTCTTGCTTCTTTCATTAAACGTTTTTTTCCCCCCTTCCCCTTTTCTACCCTCTGACTGTTATTTGATAAGTTGGCTGTTTTTGTGGAATTGAGTTTGGAGGAAAGTGGTCTGAATAGTTCCAAGCTCCTTCGCGAGAGGAGAATAATGAGGCTGGCAAGGAAGCAGCTTCATGCATTTCAAATGCCAAAGGAGCAACGACTCACTTGTGTAAACTCCTTGGTTTTTTTCCATCTCTTCTGAACACAGAATGTGATTATTAACTGCAGTTTCGTTTTTTGAAAGCTTAGCTGTGATTAGACCATGTCCATAAATGGTGTGAATAATACTGCAGCTACCAGACAGAAGCTAAAAAAGAGACTAAAACAAATCTCTCGCATGGGAGGAATCCTTTTATCCTTATCGTGACTTCATGGCTGTTACCTGCGTGACACAGAGGTCACTCGCTACCTGCTCGTAGAGTCCTGGGGGTGTGAGTTCTGCTGCTAATAATAATCATTTGGGGATGTTGGGCTTTATTTATTTATTTATTTTATTAAGTGTGTTATGATTTAAAAAAAAAAAAAACACTGATTTGCAATAAGTGGCCGAGGTCAAAGAAAATGCCCTTTGAAAATGCCCGAGACTGCTTTTCCTTTCTGTGACGGAGCAAATGGCCTACGTAGACATGTGCTAGCATTTAAAATAACTTCAGATTAGCGGATGTTGAAACCAAATCCAAAACTACTGAAGTGTCCAAGCAGTGTGATTTGAAAAGGCAAAGTTGTTTGAATCTGTCCTTCACAGATGCCGAGCGTCAGAACTGTGCACAAGCTAGCATTTTACAAAACTGCCAGATCACTTTCACTCTCCACAGGAAATTATTTAAGTGAGTAAAAAGCCAAAAAGAGATTTTCCACCCCGAAAAATTCCAGGCCTAGATTACTGCCATGTGTTGTTTTGTAGAAAGCATGATAATGGAAATAAATAATTAAATCGCGACTATGACTGCACAAAGAAATCCTGGATTTCACACTTTGCCACAAACTTAAAGGTTTTCCCCCCAGTTCAGACGCTGAGATGAGGTGGGATGGAGGAAGACAGACGAGAGGAAGAGGAGAGCAGAGAAGAAGGAGACGCTTCGTTAACAGCTGCTCTGCCGAGGAGGTGCGAGTCGCTGCCACTCGTCACGCCGTCACACACTCCACGTTAATCCTCTGTGTTGTGGAGTTTACTGGATGTTGCTTGTTAACAGGGTGTAAATTCAAATCCTTTTCACCTGGAAAGTGTTGAATTATTGCTCTCCTTCCTCAACATCCTCCTGCTTTTTGGATAAAACTGATAGGCATGTAATCGTGCCAGCAATGCCAGCCACCATCTTACAACTAGCGGTCGCTATGGAAACCTCACGGCCGCTCGAGTCGGCTTGGCCTCTTTGGTTGGCTTGGCTGGTGATGGCTGGGAATAATGGCTGCTCACAGATTCTCCTCGAGGGGAGAGAGTGATGAAATTGTGGCGGAGCGGTGTGTGTGTATGTGAGAAGCTCTGGATAAAATCATGGAGTTTTGAATACTTACGTTTTCTCGAGGATTTTGAGGAGATGACCACTGTGTATCTCACACCTGTTAAGTAAGAACCACACCTCTTTCACGCTCAAAACTTGGGACATGACTGGGAAAGCTTTCCTGGTAAAGTTCAAGCTTTGCCTCATTCAAACTTGCAGATTTTCGGCAGTGATTTTCCAGCCTGCACACTTCACATGTCATAAATATTTTGTTACATACAGTACAAAGTCAATGAATTCGTTGGATCATCATCATCTCCTCTCTACTTCTGCCACATTCTCAGAGCCTGCTGGTGATTTACACAAATGCCTAATAGTTCAGTTCCATTCAATTAATTTTGATTTTTATTTGTGTATCACGGCTAACGCTAGACATTGTCACAAAGCAGCTTTACGGAAATCCAGATGTAACTTTAGATCCCTAATGAGCAAATTAGAGGCAACTGTGGCAAGGAAAAACTCCCTGATACAACATGACAAAGAAAGCTTGAGAGGAACCAGACTGAAAAGGGAACTCATTGTCTTCTGGGTGACATTAGGTAATGGAAATGTAACTCATTATCGTATCCATGTGTATGAGAGTGTGTTGAAATAATGTTCACAATATGCTTATACCCGTACTGTACGCCTTGTAATGAGCACTGGACAGTCATGATGATTACAGCAGCAGTTCTTGGGTACATGTCTACAGTATCCAGGTGATGATATCTACTGAAGAAAGCGTGAGACTTGAGCATTAATTGTTTGGGGAAGTAAAAATCTTTAAAAGGTTACTGGTCCAGCATTTAAACATGATCGATATTGATAGTACAAGCCCTAATTATAATAACGCATATGAGTGCAGCCACCTGATCAGCTATCATAAGTAGCTTTAAAGGAGAACTGACGTCATTTTTAAACTTGCTTTATTTCTTAATTAACGTGTTATTCAATTACCGTTTCGGTTTTAGTAACCTTACGGTATATCGTGACTCGTATTTGCAACTAATTGCAATTAAATATTATACTTATCGGCCTATTCGGTTTTTAGCCATGTTGAATTTAGTTCGTTTGGTCCACGGCAGGCGTCGCTTATCCGCACGATCTTCACCAGACTTGTGCAAGACTTCAAAATGTCAAGTGTCAGCCAGATGTCATTTTGAAAACTGTTTTCCAAGCGAAATATTGCACAAAAACGAGTTTAAATGACGATTACTGCCTACTTTTTTCAAACTTCCCTGATTGCTATCAAAACAAACAAAACTTCTGGCTTGATTACGTCAGCATTCGAAAGAGGGCTCGCGCGTCTTTTGACAATGTTGGCAGATGTCAGTCATTTGGATTTCCGCTGTACATTTTACTTCCGTCCTACGATGTCTCGCACAGGTCTCAACAAATCTCATTTACGGCCATCGCTTTGACATATGGACTGATATATTACAGAGCATATTTCAAACACTCATAACTTGCTATAGCAGCGACAAAATAGCTATCAAAAATGTATTCTTACTGTATATTTAATAAAATGAGAAATAGAATTTTGATTTTAAAAATTTGCCTTCAGTTCTCCTTTACGTGCTTAAAATTCTAAAAGCATGTCAAGCTTTATTTCACATGGGCAACCAATATGGTGCCCCGCATATGACATCACGTCGTTGATAGCCGTATACCGGAAGTTAAGCGTAGTCGATGTAAAAGTACTTGTTAGCTTGGATTTATTCAGATGAAAGTTATCTTTGTCAGTATGGATAGCGGAGAAACCGGATATCTGTACGAACCTCGGAAAAAGGACTATCTGCATCTGGTGAATGATTTCAGCAGCGAATCATCAGATTAAAAATCGATACATCAGTGGTGCTTTGCAAGTGCAAAGTTGGGAAGGGACAGTCCTTGAATTGTTTCACGGATAAACCTGGTTTGGAAACGTATGTCACACACAAGCCTGCATTGGAAATGGACTATATACAGACCATGATGACCTGTGTGTAGCATGGTAGCCTGATGTGAGAGGGCCAGCACCAGATAGAGAACGTGTAAATCAGTAAGCAGCCTATTATATACAGAAACTCAGTGTGTGTGTTTATGTATGTGTGTGTGTCCATACAAGCTATAAAGCCTATATATTTATTTATTGCATGTGTGAATACAGATATAGACATGCATTGTGCTACAATAGTTTATATGGTCTAAGTACAGGCTAGTGACTGCAAAACCGAATGTGTTTCTAGCGGAGCGAAGCATGGAGCACCGGATAATTAAATGTGTATCTTTATTTACACAAGATAGATGGGTTTAATTCTTATTTTTAAATTTGCTTTTTTTTTTAATTATGTGGGGTTATTTACTAACACATTTTACACTCATCAGGAGCTCTGTTTTTAGACAGTACCTATACTAGTGCATCTCAAAAAATTAGAATACCATGAAAAAGTTCCTTTTCTTCATAATTTAATTCAAAAAGGTAAACTTTCATATATTCTATATTCATTACATGTAAAGTGAAATATTTAAAGCCTTTTTTGTTTTAATTTTGATGATTATGGCTTATAGCTCATGAAAATCAGAAATCCAGTATCTCAAAGTATTAGAATATTCCCTAAGATCAATCAAAAAAAGGATTTACAATACAGAAATGTCCAACTTCTGAAAAGTATATTCATTTATACACTCAATACTTGGTTGGGCTCCTTTACCATGAATTACTGTATCAGTGCGGTGTGGCATGGAGGTGATCAGTCTGTGGCACTGCTGAGGTGTTATTGAAGCCCAGGTTGCTTTGATAGTGGCCTTCAGCGTATCTGTATTTTTGGGTCGGGTGTTTCTCATCTTCCTCTTGACAATACCCCATAGATTCTCTCTGGGGTTCAGGTCAGGCAAGTTGGCTGGCCAATCAAACACAGTAATATCATGGTCAGCAAACCATTTGGTAGTAGTTTTGGCACTGTGGGTAGGTGCTAAGTCCTGCTGGAAAAGGAAATCAGCATCTCCAAAAAGCTCGTCAGCAGATGGAAGCATGAAGTGCTCTAAAATCTCCTGGTAGATGGCTGTGTTGACTTTGGATTTGATAAAATACAGTGGACCAACACCAGCAGATGCCATGGCACCCCAAATCATCACAGACTGTGGAAATTTCACACTGGGCTTCAAACACCTTGGAGTCTGTGCCTTTCCACTCTTCCTCCAGACTCTAGAACCGTGAGTTCCAAATTAAATGCAAAATGTACTTTCATCTGAAAAGAGGACTTTGGACCACTGAGCAACAGTCCATTTCTTTCTCTCCTTAGCCCAGATAAGACACTTCTGACATTGTCTCTGGCTCAGGAGTTGCTTGATATTAGGAATGCGAAAGTTGTATCCCCTTTCTTGAAGATGTCTGTTCGTGATGGGTCTTGATACACTGACACCAGCCTCAGTCCACTCCTTGTGAAGCTCTCCCAAGTTCTTGAATCAACTTTTCTTGCCAATCCTCTCAAGACTGCGGCCATCCCTGTTGCTTGTGCACCTTTTCCAGCCACCCTTTTCAGCAATGACCTTTTGTGGCTTACCCTCCTTGTGGAGGGCATCAGTGATCATCTTCTGGACAACAGTCAAGTCAGCAGTCTTCCCCATGATTGTGGTTGTGTGTACTGAACTAGACCGAGAGATACACTGTGTTCATACTGTTTTACTCAAACTCGAAATGAAATATTCTAATATTTTGAGATGTTTTTTTTGTTTTTGTACTGTATGCCACACTGATTAAAATTAAAATAGAAAAATGCTTGAAACATTTTAGTTTATGTGTAATGAGTCTATAATATATAACATTTTCACTTTCTTAAATAACTGATGGAAAATATTGAACTTATTTTAACATTGAATGTCTGCATTATTCTAACTCGTTGGCTTGCATGGCCTGAAACCCTCTTCTGTGGACAGTGTTGGAATCTTGTTGGCACAGCATCAGGTTTGAGTCTGATGCGACCTGTGTAGCCCAAGAGCTCGGCCTGTAGATTCCTTTCAAAGCAATCAAGCTCAAAATGGTCCTCGCAAACAACAGAATTTCTACCGAAGGAGTGTTTCTAAAGTGTGACCTGTTCGCAAGTTGTGTAGCCACTGTTTAGCAAGTCATTTACATTGCTCAGGTGTTGGCAGTGGAACAGAGGAAAAAATGCTTTCCCTTATTATCGCGTTTATTATTTTTGCAACCATAAGCTTTGCACTCTGCCATTTTTCAACAATGTTTTCTCCATCTGACTACATCATGGTGACGGGAGCAGCGAACCAATCAAGATACAGGAAACCCATCAACAATACTACATCAGACATTGCCCACAAAATGCCAACATGGCTGCGCCCTTGAGTGAGCAGGAATACAAAAGAATTTTAAAGCACTGCTTTATGCAACCGGTGGTGTAGTGGTTAGCATTGTTGCCTCACAGCAAGAAGGTTCTGGATTCGAGCCCAGCGGCTGACAGGGGCCTTTCTGTATGGAGTTTGCATGTTCTCCCCGTGTCTGTGTGGGGTTGCTCCGGTTTCCCCCACAGTCCAAAGATATGCAGGTTAGGTTAATTGGTGGCTCTAAATTGACCGTAGGTGTGAATGTGGGTGTGAATGGTTGTATGTCTCTATGTGTCAGCCCTGTGATGACCTGGCGACTTGTCCAGGGTGTACCCCGCCTCTCACCCATAGTCAGCTGGGATAGGTACAGCTTGCCTGCGACCCTGTACAGGATAAGCGGTTACAGATAATGGACGGATGGATTATGTGATTTCTCTCTCTCTTCCCCCCCCAACTCTGTCTGTCCTTCGGAGTTACATGTCAATCCTGTGATCGAGATGCTGACCTCTTCTGCTCCTCGGACCTGCCTGATCCATCCTGATGCCCTGTGTCTGGCTGGAGTCTCATCACATCGCTCCTGTGGAGGACGGCCCCATATGAACAGTCGAAAGTCACACTTGGAGGACGCTCTGGACACTTACAGTAATGCTTTTATGGCTGAGGACTACAGTTGACTTGCTAACTTTAGGACTGCGGTTGTCATGAACAGTTTTGCACTCAAGTTTCCATCAATGAACAGTTTGTAACTTCAACAAAACAGACTTCTTGTTAAAAGTGTTATAATCACATTGTCTGTTATCACCCAAATGAGGATGGGTTCCCTTTTGAGTCTGGTTTCTCTCGAGGTTTCTTCCCCATGTCGTTTGAGGGAGTTTTTCCTTGCCACCATCGCCATAGGCTTGCTCATTGGGGATAGATTAGGGATAAAATTAGCTTATGTTTAAAGTCCCTAAGATTCTGTAAAGCTGCTTTGCGACAATGTCAATTGTTAAAAGCGCTGTAAAAATAAACTTGACATGGATGGATGCTTTATGCAACACAATGTGACAATACAGGGGAATCAGAATGCATTTGTACAAAATGTGTAATATTTCTAGTCTATGTTTATTTTTCGCTGTGGGTCCCCTTTCAGGTATCTATATGGGACCGTCCACAGCAACAGAAAGTGAGTCAACAACTCCTTCGTTTGTAGATTGCTGCAATTTCCAGACATTTCTCTTATTTATTCCTTCACTGACTTTCTTCATAGGCTTTCCTCCTGTTGGGACTTTACTGTGATGTATTATTTCATCAAAAACCTCAAAAGGTCTTAGTGTTTTTCATGATGTATTTTGGCTTATGTAAATTCCTTTTGCTCCCAGTAATTTCCTGGGAATTGTGCAAGGCTTCCATCAATCTACCTGTGATTGAAACCTGGTTTATATTAGCATTTAACCTCTTCCAGATTGTGTGAAACAGGCTTAGACTGAAAAGATAGTCTGGCCAACTGTTCAGCATATAGCACTCTTCGTCCTTATAAAACATAATCCTGTAAATCTTCTTCAAGGGCTCTTTAAATGTTCTCCCAGCAGGGCAATGGAAACACCATAATTTAAGATTGAATTCTTTCCCGTGAGTATGCAGCACTATTGTGTTAAGACTGATTGCTCCAATTTGAGAATGTTTAACATGGTTGAAATGTTTGACGTGTTATGTTCTGGACTAGAAATGAGTCGTTCCTGCCCAAATGAACTTGAGGACCATACAAAGTCTCACACTCCTTCGCTCACAATGGCATTTGATGCAGCATACCTTACAACATTCCTCTCAGTGAAATCCAAACATACAGTTCATTATTATTGTCCTCAAATCCATTTAGTTTCACTGCTGAGCAAACCAAAAATAGAGCACTGAGAGAAATGTTTGAGGAACCATCCACACATGAGTGGGCTGTTGGTTTTCTACAATAATGGATGTTCAAGAGGATTATTCCATTTGGCTGAGTGTATTTGAGGATTCATTTTTCCTCTTAAACACTTTCAAAGGGAACAAAAACCCCGCCAGTGTAGCGAGAGGTGGGATGGACATTTTAAACAAACGGACAGCTGAAGTCAAACATTGTGAAGCTTTAACTCTCAGTCCGTGCATTTGGACTGTGTCCGTCTTGTTGTTGACTCTCCGCTGGGACAGAGCGTCTGGCAGAGAGATAAGCAGAGAGAACACACCAGCTCTCTGTTCCAGAGAATGTAAACATGACACCTAGTTTGACAACGGTGTACTTGTCTCCGTCACTCTCTGTTGCTTTTTTCCCCTTCTACAAGTTTTCTCACTTCCAAGCTTGCTCGCTTTCAAATCCTCTCTCTCTCTCTCTCTCTCTCTCTCTCTCTCTCTCTCTCTCTCTCTCTCTCTCTCTCAGGTTCATCATCTCCCATGCTGTTTGCATATATGTCTCAGTTAGCAGGTCTGAGTGGGCTGTCATGGTACACAGCTTAGCCCTGTTCCCTAGAGAGTGACCATATGGCATTGTTGTAACAGTGGGGTGTGTTTGAACCAGCAGTGTGTGCTCGTACACACGTAGAGTGTGTTTGTGCAAGACAAGGTACTCGCTCGGAGCATGCCTGCTGGTTTGCCAGCCTCATCTACAAGCTCCAGAGTGCTGAAGTCGAGCGATGGTGAAAGTGATATCGTTTATTGCTTCTAGTCAGAAGTGTGAGAGGGATCTTCTTCTTTTTGTCTCAGTGTGGTGGTCTGTGGCCAGACATCAGTTAAATGGGACATGATCCACCAGTCTGTAGCTGCTGAAACTTCACTTCATCAGCACGGGCTCATTAGCAGCACTTGGCTGCGGTTTGGTGGCTGCTGTTCCTGCAGATGGCCCGTGTCATGTGTTTTCTTGGGCCTGTCGGTAGTGCTCCCAGAGCTCAGCTTCAAGTGTCACCGGTGTGCTGTGACTCATTCCAGCCGAGGCGTGAATAATGTCTCTCGGCTGGACATTGACTTGGTTTCAGTACTCCAGCTTTTACAGGCAACTTAACTACACTCTGACCGACCACCACTACCCCACCCTCCCTTTCCTGTCCTATTCATCTACTAAATACTTTGACATTCTGTGGACTGCTGTTCCTGGATATACGGTTACTTAGACGGCTATTTCTAAAGCCCTTGAAACATTCCAGATTGAGAAATTTAAACAAACGTTGGGGTGGAATGGAGAGGTGCTGGAGCCCTTCTCTCGGTAAAGATGGATGGATTTCACACAACAAAACACACTTTGAGACTTCCTGTACTTGCTGCCATCAGACCCTCACAAGGACTTAAAATGTCACCCTCATTAAAAATGCAATTAAACTTAATTGAGACCTAAACTGAAAATAAACGACAGGGTCATGTTTATTATCTTACTTTCACCTCAGACATTTCTCGCACCTCTTCAGTTTTCACAGTTAGATTTCGCTCTTGTCTGGATTTTCTTCCGAAGGTTGGCACTTTTTTTCTTTTAACACCAACGTGCTGGTTCATACTTAATTTGGTTGTCATTCAGAGCTTAAATGCATCATACTTTACTTCCTTCCTGTTTGTGAAAGCTGTATATTTGACTTTATAATATAATTTATGGATTTGTTTGATGATGTTTACTCATATCATAAAATTTAAAAATGAGACTCATACTTATTTCTGCATTTCAGGTTTTCATCTCATCCAAATATCAGTGTTTGAACGAACAATTTCCATTTAGTTCCAAATGCAACATTTTGTAACATTGGACATTAATTAAAATGCAGTGGGGTTTTTTTTGTTGTTGTTTGTTTTTTAATATTATGTGGATTATATACAAGGAACACTGTCACTCTGATTTGAACCCTAAGCTCTTTTATTAATAGACATTTAGCTTAACCTGGTGTAAAGACTAATTATACATAACTACTAAGTTGTAAATCCAGGGCTCAGTGAGTTTTTGAGGGGAAAGGATTTTTAATGGTGAGTGTTAAGTATAGGTCATAACATTATTTAAGCTACAGTAACACAAGTCAATGGAGGTATATCACAAGCATAGTAATACAAGAGTGTGTGCATGTGTTTGTGTTGTAATGGTTCAGATGCTGTTCCTCCTCAAGTTCCTGCTTTGCCTGAAACTGACCATGACGCTCTCTACCCCTGTACTCATCATGTGCATCTCTCTTATCTCTCTCATCTTTGTGTACAGTGGTGCTTGAAAGTTTATGAACCCTTTAGAATTTTCTATATTTCTGCATAAATATGACCTAAAACAACATCAGATTTTCACACAAGTCCTAATAGTATTAGAAAATTAGAGTCAGGTGTTTTCAATCAATGGGATGACAATCAGGTGTGAGTGGGCACCCTGTTTTATTTCAAGAACATGGATCTATCAAAGTCTGAGCTTCACAACACGTTTGTGGAAGTGTATCATGGCACGAACAAAGGAGATTTCTGAGGACCTCAGAAAAAGCGTTGTTGATGCTCATCAGGCTGGAAAAGGTTACAAAACCATCTCTAAAGAGTTTGGACTCCACCAATCCACAGTCAGACAGATTGTGTACAAATGGAGGAAATTCAAAACCATTTTTACCCTCCCCAGGAGTGGCCGACCAACAATGATCACTCCAAGAGCAAGGTGTGTAATAATCGGCGAGGTCACAAAAGAGCCCAGGGTAACTTCTAAGCAACTGAAGGCCTCTCTCACATTGGCTAATGTTAATGTTCATGAGTCCACCATCAGGAGAACACTGAAAACAATGGTGTGCATGGCAGGCTTGCAAGGAGAAAGCCACTGCTCTCCAAAAAGAACATTGCTGCTCATCTGCAGGTGCTAAAGATCATGTGGACAAGCAAGAAGGCTATGGGAAAAAATGTTTTGTGGGAAGATGAGACCAAAATAGAACTTTATGGTTTAAATGAGAAGTGTTATGTTTGGAGAAAGGAAAACACTGCATTCCAGCATCAGAACCTTATCCCATCTGTGAAACATGGTGGTGGTAGTATTATGGTTTAGGCCTGTTTTGCTGCATCTGGGCCAGGACGGCTTGCCATCCTTGATGGAACAATGAATTCTGAATTATACCAGTGAATTCTAAAGGAAAATGTCAGGGCATCTGTCCATGAACTGAATCTCAAGAGAAGGTGGGTCATGCAGCAAGACAACGACCCTAAGCACACAAGTCGTTCTACCAAAGAATGGTTAAAGAAGAATAAAGTTAATGTTTTGGAATGGCCAAGTCAAAGTCCTGACCTTAATCTAATCAAAATGTTATGGAAGGACCTGAAGCGAGCAGTTCATGTGAGGAAACCCACCAACATCCCAGAGTTGAAGCTGTTCTGTACGAAGGAATGGGCTAAAATTCGTCCAAGCCGGTGTGCAGGACTGATCAACAGTTACTACAAACGTTTAGTTGCAGTTATTGCTGCACAAGGGGGTCACACCAGATACTGAAAGCAAAGGTTCACATACTTTTGCCACTCACAGATATGTAATATTGGATCATTTTCCTCAATAAATAAATGACCAAGTATTGTATAATATTTTTGTCTCATTAGTTTAACTGGGTTCTCTTTATCTACTTTTAGGACTTGTGTGAAAATCTGATGATGATGTAGGTCATATTTATGCAGAAATATAGAAAATTCTAAAGGGTTCACAAACTTTCAAGCACCACTGTGTCTTGCATCTTATCTGACTCATGTCTTCTCCTCTGGTCCAGCTGCAGTCTCACGCACACACTGCGTCTCCCTGACTAACCAGATAGAGGTTAGAGGAGACATACTTAAGTGAACTTGAAGTTGGGTTTCCTAATGGAGCCGAACTACTGCTCTGTAGGGAAAATTGAACATTTAGGCAGTGGAACTCCACATGAGGAAAAGACAGTCGTGTTAAAGACGAAGCTCTGGAACCTGCCCTGGCTGCCAAATTGTTCCCTCCCTTATATTAACAGAAGTACTGGCTGGAAATGTGGTGATCAGTTTCATTTCTCTTAAAATAACTTTCACCACCTTTTCTGATACTATTATAAAGTGCATATATAAAGACAAATTATGGCATGCTGTGCTCCACTATTTGCCTTGCTTTGTGGTCCTCTTACAGGTGATGAGTGGCAGAGGTAGTAAAAGCCATTGGCCCGAGACCAGTTTGGACCTGCACTTGGCCCATCCAGCCCATTAGCAGTGCTGTGCAAGCTGCTTTACTGAGCAGCCAGGAATAACAGACTGTGCCAACAATCCATGCACAGCAAGCTGGGAGAGGTCAGAGGTCAATGCAGTGGTGCTAAACCGCAGCTGTGCTGACACCAGAGGAAGTGTGGTAAGTCAATCACCCCTCACACCACCTCTCGCCCTCAACTCCCATCACACTCACCACTGGAAAAAAAAGGAAAACCCCGAGCCTTGATGGAAATCCCTGGACTTCAAGCCCAGAGTTATAAATTTGATCCGTGCCATGGAGCAGAGCCATGTAACTGCCATATAAAATGTGACCATGAGAATGTGCAGTAAATAAGTTGATCCAGAGCCAGAAACAGTCAGCAGTGTTAGTGCAGAATGCCCCATGGATGCCCTGTATAATAAGCATTTGCTGTAGAGAAAACAACCGAGGGCCCCTTGGCCTTTGCCCTGCCTTTTGTGGGAGACAGATTACTCAATTGATGTGCCTGGTGCTAAACCTTGTTAGTTTCCGAATGCAACGCAAATGAGCCTTTTCCATTATCTAATAACTCACAAGCTCCCTCTCGGCTGTCGCCCGCTTCATCCAAACATCTGCATGCAACCGCACACCAATCTGCATAAGCTAATTACAGCTAATCTAATCCAGGAGGGGAGAGGTGGCTGAAAAGACCTTTACAAATATCAGCTGTATCCACAGCTTCAGTAATGAAGAAAACGGCGCGCGCACAGAGAGGGAGAGAGGTTGAGCTGATGTGGCTCGTGTTGAATTTCACGTGTGTGTTTTTGTGCGTTCAGTGTTAATCGCTAAAGGACAGTTGACATTTACTGTGGCTCGCTCTCTGGTTGGCCAGAGGTCACCGTAGCAATGGCCAATGAATACTCATCAGTGTACTGAAACTCTGCCTCAGTTTGATGTTCATTTTAATAAGCTTCCTAGTTCAAGAGAGGAAGAGTCAGGGAGTTTTGTGTGCTGAACTACTGAACTCCTGACATTTCTGTGGGTCCTATCTAAGGACAGCACTTCCAACACATGGTTCTCATTTTTTTTTTACATGCTACACTTTGAGTGTCTGTTGGATGATGTATAATGGCCGCGATATCTGAAGGTTTGTGAGGAATAAAGGTTTACATACAAGCTATGAGTTCAGATCAGAGATTCTGTACGAAATGCTGCTTTTCTCTCATTAAACTAATTCACTGAGAAGCCTGTAGCCTTATGCATATACACTCACCATACCAATGCAGTGCAATCATACGCATTGCCCACACTAATGTTTAAATATTATTGGTTGGCGTTGAGTGGTGTATCAGATATATTCCATTCAGCTAGTCAAGCTGAATGGAATATATCTGATATACCACGAAAAATAAGCCAGCCAATAGTATTAGTTCATCTGGCCGACAGGCGATGAGTTTATGCCATCATGTGTTGTCCGTTGTCATCCACATTTCATGAAAATGGCTTCTTCTCTCTCAATTCTTCACTGATTTTTATTCTTTTTGGCAGGAAGGAAGGTCTGCCTGGGGTACATATGGCTTCCACCCAAATTTGCATAATTGCAATTAATAATGAAGATATGGAGTAATTAAGCCCTAACGAGCAGTTTCTACACTTCTTCTCCCTCAATTCTTCACCGATTTTGATTCTTTCTGGCATAAAGGTAGGGGTACCTAGGGTGCATATAACTTCTACCTAGATTTGCTTAATTAAAATTATTAATGAAGTTATGGACTAATTAAGCCTTAATGAGCAGTTCAACAAAAATCTCTTCTTGTCGGTCAATTCCTCCCCATTTTGGATTCTTTCTGGCAAATAGGTAGGTATTCCTAGGGTGTATATAGCTTCTAAATATAGCTTGTATATATTGCCACATTTATTGCGCAAGGTAGCCCACTTTAGATCGTTCCTTCTGAACTAGATGGGGCCAGAGTGAGCGACGCAGTCATTGATGGTCTCATTATTATTATATATGCACATTCCTTTCAGGTATTCGACATGTCTTTCTCTTTCAAAATTCTCTCAAAATCTGTATTTAATGAAGCAAACCTGGTGGCCATGTTTGTTTGCAAATTGTCATAGTCGCTCGCTAGTGTGGAAGTTTTACATCTCCGACGTGTCTCTTTTCCATTTTTTTATGTCCATTGGTTTGTTTTTCTCTTGTGTGTGAAGAATATCTAATGAAGTTTTGTAGCCTTTTGGGTTTTCAACATATCTTTCCCGGCGAACAAAGAAATGGTTCTACGCATGCACAGCAGAAAACTCTCATTGAATATTCGCCTCCGTGCCGACGTGTAACGTCAAGTTGTCTTGACAACCATGCGATATCCACCCATCCATTATCCATAACCACTTATCCTGTGGAGGGTCGTGGGCAAGCTGGAGCCCATCCCAGCTGACTGTGGGCAAGAAAGGTGGTGTACACCCTGGACAAGTCACCAGATCATTGTAGGGCTGACACATAGAGAGAGACAACCATTCACACTCACATTCACACCTACTGTCAACTTAGAGCCATCAGTTAGCCTAACCTGCATGTCTTTGGACTGTGGGGGAAACCGGAGCACCCAGAGGAAACCCACGCAGGCACGGAGAGAACATGCAAACTCCACACAGAAAGGCCCTCGCCGGCCACTGGGCTCAAACCCAGAACCTTCTTGCTGTGAGGCAACAATGCTAACCACTACACCATCGTGCCGCCCTACCATGCAATATTGTAAACCATCTTCAACACTCATTCTCCATTGGGTAGAGTGACTTAATACACGTAGAATAAGTAATGCAAAAGTATTGCATGCTATCAAACCAAATAAATGAAACCCGCTAGAAGGGAATAGAATCCATGTTTTTATTCCATCGAAAAAGTGTATATTTTTGTGGTTCTATTACAACCCCGATTCCAAAAAAGTTGGGACAAAGTACAAATTGTAAATAAAAACGGAATGCAATAATTTACAAATCTCAAAAACTGATATTGTATTCACAATAGAACATAGACAACATATCAAATGTCGAAAGTGAGACATTTTGAAATTTCATGCCAAATATTGGCTCATTTGAAATTTCATGACAGCAACACATCTCAAAAAAGTTGGGACAGGGGCAATAAGAGGCTGGAAAAGTTAAAGGTACAAAAAAGGAACAGCTGGAGGACCAAATTGCAACTCATTAGGTCAATTGGCAATAGGTCATTAACATGACTGGGTATAAAAAGAGCATCTTGGAGTGGCAGCGGCTCTCAGAAGTAAAGATGGGAAGAGGATCACCAATCCCCCTAATTCTGCGCCGACAAATAGTGGAGCAGTATCAGAAAGGAGTTCGACAGTGTAAAATTGCAAAGAGTTTGAACATATCATCATCTACAGTGCATAATATCATCAAAAGATTCAGAGAATCTGGAAGAGTCTCTGTGCGTAAGGGTCAAGGCCGGAAAACCATACTTGATCTTCGGGCCTTTAGACGGCACCGCATCACATACAGGCATGGTTCCGTATTGGAAATCACAAAATGGGCTCAGGAATATTTCCAGAGAACATTATCTGTGAACACAATTCACCGTGCCATCCGCCGTTGCCAGCTAAAACTCTATAGTTCAAAGAAGAAGCCGTATCTAAACATGATCCAGAAGCGCAGACGTCTTCTCTGGGCTAAGGCTCATTTAAAATGGACTGTGGCAAAGTGGAAAACTGTTCTGTGGTCAGACGAATCAAAATTTGAAGTTCTTTATGGAAATCAGGGACGCCGTGCCATTCGGACTAAAGAGGAGAAGGACGACCCAAGTTGTTATCGGCGCTCAGTTCAGAAGCCTGCATCTCTGATGGTATGGGGTTGCATTAGTGCGTATGGCATGGGCAGCTTACACATCTGGAAAGACACCATCGATGCCGAAAGGTATATCCAGGTTCTAGAGCAACATATGCTCCCATCCAAACAACGTCTCTTTCAGGGAAGACCTTGCATTTTCCAACGTGACAATGCCAAACCACATACTGCATCAATTACAGCATCATGGCTGCGTAGAAGAAGGGTCCGGGTACTGAACTGGCCAGCCTGCAGTCCAGATCTTTCACCCATAGAAAACATTTGGCGCATCATAAAACGGAAGATACGACAAAAAAGACCGAAGACAGTTGAGCAACTAGAATCCTACATTAGACAAGAATGGGTTAACATTCCTATCCCTAAACTTGAGCAACTTGTCTCCTCAGTCCCCAGACGTTTACAGACTGTTGTAAAGAGAAAAGGGGATGTCTCACAGTGGGAAACATGGCCTTGTCCCAACTTTTTTGAGATGTGTTGTTGTCATGAAATTTAAAATCACCTAATTTTTCTCTTTAAATGATACATTTTCTCAGTTTAAACATTTGATATGTCATCTATGTTCTATTCTGAATAAAATATGGAATTTTGAAACTTCCACATCATTGCATTCCGTTTTTATTTACAATTTGTACTTTGTCCCAACTTTTTTGGAATCGGGGTTGTAGGAATAACACACAAAAACAAAACTATACTGATATCTATTTTGGAAACTTAATTTCCAAATTGCGATCTGCATACCGTAAATGGTTTAAAGTAATTGATATTCAGTTATGCTATGTGGGCTGCCAACACTGTGTTAGCCACATGGCATAAGTGCAGGAAATTCCACTTCCCACGGGCGCCCGAGCTCTAATGAATGTATAATAGCTACTTTTCTACTTGAAATGACTGGTCTGAGTTTGGCACATAGCGCACTAATACCTCATTGCTGAAGAGACTCGGAGATAAAACCGTTTTTCTGCAAGTCTTCTCTGTCGTATTGGGTGAAACAGCATTGTCAGATTGATTAATTATCATTTAAGATCATTGAAGCAAACATTCCTTAAATACGGCCTCCATTTTTTATGAGTGTCTGTTTGTGCTTGACTTTTTGAACTGTAGACTTCAGTGTGCGAGTCTGCCTGAGATAGAGCACTCTTGTGTGACGTCTCTGTGTTGAGCAATTATTAGATGAAGGCAGATTCTGGTTAAGCTTGAGTTGAGAGGACTTCTTGTGAAATTGCATGCCATTATCTTCTCAAAATTACACACACACACACACACACACACACACACACCCTTCCTCCAATCAGCTACACCATGGACGTGTGTATGGATGGCTGCGTTCGATGGCTGACCGCTCTCACAAATAAACATGACCTCTGACCTCCTGGGTAAACATGGCTGAAAATTGGCTTTTATACACACCTCTTATCTCTGTTCCCATCCTATCACTGCCTCGTCCCCCATCTGGATAGCCAAACACACTTGAAGCTAAAGTCCTTGTGTGAGGGTGTGTTTGTGTGCATGTTCAGTAATGGTTTTCACAGAGGGCTATGGTCAGTGTAGCTGTTTGAACCCAAAGCACATGCTGATGTTCAAAGCTCAGGGCAGTACAAAGAGAGGTTCATTGCCCCACAAGCCAGCCTCGAGCTCCTTCAAGTACTGCATGAGAAACTGCTTTTAGAGCTACTTTTGGCAGCCTTCACAGACAAGGTGCAATATTTCCTCTCCTTGCTTTGGATCAAGATAAGTGTGGAAAGAGCGAGGTGTTTGGTTCCACACAAGCACAATAGTCCCATTCTGAGCAGGCAAAAGATTTGCCATCTAATATCCTCACTCTGAAAAATCCCCATTATTAACCAGGTTATTATAGCTCGACTGTGTGTATATGCCATAGGAAGAAAATGATCTGTGGCTCACAGAACGGAGGTTCCTCACACTTGTGTGTGGATTTGTATTTAAAGGTCTATTTGTGCATGTGTTAGCTTTAGGCTATAGCTCTGAAGTACTGTGTGAGCACTTTAATATTCTGGGGTGATTCTCTCTAAATATCCTCTGCAGTTCCCTTCACTGTGCTGCATGAAAAAATCCTCTTACCCGAGATGACTGTTGCATCTACTCACGACACCCCCCCCCCACACACACACACACACATACTATATAGCAGTAAAAGATTAAAACATGTGCCACTCCCTAATTTGTTTGCGTTTGCTTACTGTGTTGCGGTTCATCAGTGATGTGCTGACTTAGCGGTGCATTTTTCACCTGAAGCTATCAAATTGATACCACATACCTACTGCAGGAAACACATTCACAAGACAAGATGTTGCTGTTTTATACATCACCAAGTCCTATTAACATGTCAGCTCCTCTCACCACGCTATAATTACCCTGTAGATTAACTGCCACTTAAACTGATGTTCAAATCAAGATGATTCTCCTGATGCTGACCACTTCATAGCTGACTTCTCGTGCTTGATCTGGACACGTACTGTACATACAGATTAATTCCAGTTAAAGCTAGACGGCCTTTTGATTTCATAAAATTGATGAAATTTCGTTCCCTCTGAAATTTGGTCATTGTGATATATGTTTATTTCTGCAGTATCTCAAAAAAAAAAAAAAACCAGGCCATTCTGTGGCTGGGAAGTTATTTAATTTGAGGGGATTATTTTCCAAGCAAATAATGTGCATAAAGTCACTCGCTTCATGCAGTCAAGCAGACAGAGGAAGTCCGTGTGCGCATGCGCAGGTTTACAACCTTCTTCTTTTGGGTTTTACGGCAGCTGGCATCCAGTGTTGCATTACTGCCATCTACAGGTTTACCTTGACCGTGCACTGACAGTTCCATCATTCTGTCGCGAAACAAACAGCTGATCACACCGAGGTGCTCGCTGACCGCCGATATTTATTAGTTTGGTCCTGCGTTTCCTTTCCTTCGCAACATAACGTCTTTTCTTCTCGTTTTCCGTTACTGTAGTCGGTCTTCCACGTTTCATTCGCACGCTCACGTCCTCCATTTTCCTGTCCTGTTTCAAATTTGTATCCCACAATGCCTTGCGCAAACAGGGAAAGCCCACCACGTGACGCATGACGTAGTATCTTGAATCGGGTCATGGCGAAGCAGGAAAAAATAGCAGAGAATTTAGGGCCACATGGCCCGAAACTCATTAATTGTTCTATTAAAAAAAAAAAAAAACTATAAAATTGGAAGTCTGTGATTTGAATTCAGTAGCTTTCGGTCCACTAAACAAAAATAATTGGGTGTCAGGGAAAATTCTTTTTATGACCCGCACTTGAAAAATCTGAAAGGCAGTCTACCTTTAAATATCATCATCCAACCATTTCTACCATCATATATAGATTTTTTTTTATTTTTATTTTTAATCCCAGGAGGGAAATGTAAGGGTTTTGGCATGATATTAATAATACAAGATGAATATAACTAAAATGAGAGTGATGTGTAAAATATGATAAAAACGGAGATATACTGTAGTAAGATTATTTCAAAATAATCATCAAAAAGGCTGATTATTTATTGATAACAGGAAGTCCTGAAATTTTATTTCTCTTATTCTGCAGCAATTTGCTAATAATTCAAATGTTTTTTTAATTTAGTATAGACTGACGCGTCATATTTTTATCCATCTATAGTCCATAAAACTCGTTAATTCCTGTAATCTTGTTATAGCAGCTATAAACAGTCATTCCTTCACTTTCTCTTGAAATTAATAAAACAAAAAAAATTGCAGTTTGTTTCAGAGAAATGGGAAAGTACAATGTCCTCTGTCCTTAGACTCCTTCATGGCAGACAGTCTAAAGAAAGAGCTTTACCTTTGACTACTGAGTGCTGAGACTGGAGATGCCTTCAAACATATTCAGTAAACATCTCCTCAGCAAACTTCACCATATGAGTGATTTTATAATTCATTTTTATTTCTTAGATGGCAACCTGTTTTTAATCTGTTTATTTTCCAGGCTGGAGAGTCCACCAGGCATCGCTGTGAATGATTTGTTCCGATAGATCGATTTTATTATTATTATTATGAGCATATTATAATGAGCACATTCATATAAACCTGTGATTTGAATTTCCAGCCAGAACTATTGCCAGAGAAAATTAATCAACACCTTCTAACTAATCAGATACAAGAATTCAAAAGTGCTGTGGTAAAAATGTAATTATTCTATTCAAATTCACTGGATATGAGCAATCGTGCGCTCTGATTGGCTACTCTACTACGAGGATATCAGCTCATATACCGTGAGTAGAGAAAAACTAAATGGCGGCGCGTGTTGCTGAACCAACCGAGGACGAAATAAAAACTCTACTCGAAAACAACCCCCCCCCCCCCCCCCCCCCCAAAAAAAAAAAAAGCACAATAACATATGGAATAAAAGTATTTGATGGTAAGAACGTATCTTTTTTTTTTTAATTTTTCAAGAATTATTATTTCACAAATTGTTACTGTCGTTTCACCGGTTTGTTTACATTCTAAGCGGAAATGATTTAGTTGGACGTTTTGTATAAAGCTTTTATTTATCGAATTTGCAAAAAATAAAAACGTTCTGTTTCTCAAAATCCAGTGAATATGGATGTAATAAAACAGTTATTCCACTCAATCTCGTCATACATGGCTTATAGCCAACTCTGTGCTACGTGCCTCATTGGCATTCGGCTCATGTACGGCTCGATTTTGTGGAATAACTTAAATACGTTGCAGTTATACAGCATCTGTACAGCATGAGAAGCGATCGTATGCTCGGGCAAGAGTCTCTCATACATTAAAATGCATCCATTTGCCAAACGCATTGCAGTATTGTAAATAAATAATTAAATAAAGCTGTAAAACTCCTGAATACTTTACACCCGCTGCTGCCTATTCTCCCGGTGCATCTATTTTTCTTCATTATTTATGAATACATCGTAAATACATGCATTAATGCTCAACATATACACACAGGTCTTGTTAGCATGATTGTGAGAGCATTGCGTGTGCCCATTTAGCTTCTTTATAGCCAGGCACATAGTTGTGTTCAGACTAGCACAATCGTGAGAAGCTCTTGAATTATGAAACAAAGGACAATGTGCATCAATTAACTGCCATTTACGCACACACGTGCGTACACACACACACACACACGGCTTTCAGTCAGAGCAGTTAGAGAGGATTTTTGTTTGGCACAAAGGTTCGTGTGTGTGTGCGCGCACGCATGCATGCATGTCTCTGTCTTTGTCTAAGCGGTATATTTGTTTATATGTGCATGTATGCAGCCAAGTGTGAAAGAGAAACAAAGATAGACACTCGGCCAATTAGCTTTATTAAAAACACTATCAGTGCTGTGTTTGATATTGAAATGATTTGCTCCCCCCTCACACAAACACACACACTGTTATTTCAATGGGGGTGGTGTCTTACTTTCTCCAGTCTTTGTAGAGCATGTTGTGTATAGATGCTGAGGGTATCTAATGATCTGATCTGATAAGGGAGACAGAACTGCTTATTTTCCTTTTCGCCGTGTGTGTGTGTGTGTGTGTGTGTGTGTGGTGGACTTAAGAGCCACGATGAGAGCTTACGAATACTGGTGTATAAACCTACATGACCAGTGTTTTTACTATACCGAATACTTAGAAGTCTATAGAGAACATGCCTTTTAAATGCATTTGTACTTTCATACTTGTCTTATACTTGGTGTAAATAATAGTCCTGAATTGTTTATTGCTACACAATGTTCGTTAGCTAAATTATACAACAGTGTTTATTGTTGGTGTTCATTATTAACAGCTTGTTGACTCATTTTAGATGGAAGCAGAAAACTTGCAAACAAAAGAGAGCCATCAAGTAAATTTTATCCGATGTCTGTGACAAGCCCCGCCCCCTTCCATTTCATGGTGCTTTATGGGACAATGCCGAAGTGTCCTTGTGTTTATTAAGGCCTTTAAGGCCTCTAAGACCTTTCTACTGCCATCATTTCTTTGTATTATTTGGTATGAAGACAGTCGACAGTTACAATTAACCGCTCCCCTATCTTTTTCTACTCCTGGACGTTGAAATAAAAAGTTGGTGTACCCTATAAGATCATGAGAATAAATAAAAAATAAAGTTTTGGTATGACTCCTCTGTGTTTCCAGGCCTTTATTTGAAGAAGGCGGTGTATGAAGTTTTGTCTTAAAGAAAATATTTCACAAATATTTCAGTTGAGCTAAAAGTCGATCTTTATGTCTGTCCTTTATAAAAAAGCTGTATGATGAATTTATTCTTAATGATATAACCACTAAAGGGATGAAAATAGAGGGGACTATTTTTTTTTTTTTTTTAAATCAGGGAGGCCACCATAACTCCATCGTGCATGATGTCATTTTCTGCAAGCACAGCGGATGTGTGCAAGTGCATGCTATAGAGATCTTGCAGTCACGTGACCGGAAAGTACACAGCCGCCATCTTGTCGGTAAAAAACACAGCTGAATACTGCTGCACTCGTGTACAGAATGGATCAATTTCAACCGACGGACTACACGGCTCATTTTTCTAATGAACAGATAACTAGATATATGTCTAAAATAAACGATCTACAGATTAGTGACCCTTATGGCTTACCGGACGGAGTTTTCACGACCGTGTCAGTGGATATTGAACTGCCAGCGGAATACCCAGATGTGTATAATTACCTCATCAACTTTCCCTCGCTGTTCAGTGGTGAAGCACTGCGTGCTTATAAATCTCTGGACAGTTATCCTTACAGAAATTCAGGATTTGTCAGCCGCGGCATCTTGTAAACAGGAAAATAATCCTCATTGGACGGGTAAGTCACTTAAGTATTGAGTATAGCACTGACCAGCCGATTATAGAATAGAATAAGGTAATTCCAGCTGTAATTCCAAATCGTCCGTCTTGTTTACCATGGATCTGGCGTTGGAGAGGTAGCGGCTTAGCAGTGGAGATTTGAGTGGCTGTTTTCTGAGCTTAGTCAACAGGCTGGCTCTGCCTGCAGCCTCGCTTTTGCTTCCCCTCCCAACGCCGCCTCCTTCGCTTTGCTTCCGATAACAATCCACGGAGACCCCGCTGGTCTCGCTATCTCGTCCGGAATGTTGTGCATGCGATGGAAATCGCTACAAACCGTCATTTTCTGCTGGAAACCAATGTCCAGTAAGTCCATACGGTTGTAGTGGATATTGAAGTCCGGTACAGACGAACAACACTCAAAAAATACACACAAAAAACATAAAAAAACGTGCACAGGTAGGGAGAGCTTGTAGCCGCAGCCGTTGTAGTAGAATTGTATATAGTAGGGTTTTCCAGAAGAAAAGGTAGAAGCAGAAGTAGAACCAGAAGTATTAGAAGTAGAAGGCGGAAAATGGCGTTTGACCGACAAGATGGCGTCTGTCACAATCTGGATCGGCTGTGACGTCACATGCAAGTGCTCCATACTAGACTGTAGTATAATATGGTCTAGCGTGACTTCTCGGTCAATTTGTTTGCATTTCTCCACAAAAATTATGGCAATGCAGGATTAGAAAAGGAATAAAAATACAACCCCGATTCCAAAAAAGTTGGGACAAAGTACAAATTGTAAATAAAAACAGAATGCAATAATTTACAAATCTCAAAAACTGATATTGTATTCACAATAGAACATAGACAACATATCAAATGTCAAAAGTGAGACATTTTGAAATTTCATGCCAAATATTGGCTCATTTGAAATTTCATGACAGCAACACATCTCAAAAAAGTTGGGACAGGGGCAATAAGAGGCTGGAAAAGTTAAAGGTACAAAAAAGGAACAGCTGGAGGACCAAATTGCAACTCATTAGGTCAATTGGCAATAGGTCATTAACATGACTGGGTATAAAAAGAGCATCTTGGAGTGGCAGCGGCTCTCAGACGTAAAGATGGGAAGAGGATCACCAATCCCCCTAATTCTGCGCCGACAAATAGTGGAGCAATATCAGAAAGGAGTTCGACAGTGTAAAATTGCAAAGAGTTTGAGCATATCATCATCTACAGTGCATAATATCATCAAAAGATTCAGAGAATCTGGAAGAATCTCTGTGCGTAAGGGTCAAGGCTGGAAAACCATACTGGGTGCCCGTGATCTTCGGGCCCTTAGACGGCACTGCATCACATACAGGCATGCTTCTGTATTGGAAATCACAAAATGGGCTCAGGAATATTTCCAGAGAACATTATCTGTGAACACAATTCACCGTGCCATCCGCCGTTGCCAGCTAAAACTCTATAGTTCAAAGAAGAAGCCGTATCTAAACATGATCCAGAAGTGCAGACGTCTTCTCTGGGCCAAGGCTCATTTAAAATGGACTGTGGCAAAGTGGAAAACTGTTCTGTGGTCAGACGAATCAAAATTTGAAGTTCTTTATGGAAATCAGGGACGCCGTGTCATTCGGACTAAAGAGGAGAAGGACGACCCAAGTTGTTATCAGCACTCAGTTCAGAAGCCTGCATCTCTGATGGTATGGGGTTGCATTAGTGCGTATGGCATGGGCAGCTTACACATCTGGAAAGACACCATCAATGCTGAAAGGTATATCCAGGTTCTAGAGCAACATATGCTCCCATCCAGACGACGTCTGTTTCAGGGAAGACCTTGCATTTTCCAATATGACAATGCCAAACCACATACTGCATCAATTACAGCATCATGGCTGCGTAGAAGAAGGGTCCGGGTACTGAACTGGCCAGCCTGCAGTCCAGATCTTTCACCCATAGAAAACATTTGGTGCATCATAAAATGGAAGATACGACAAAAAAGACCTAAGACAGTTGAGCAACTAGAATCCTACATTAGACAAGAGTGGGTTAACATTCCTATCCCTAAACTTGAGCAACTTGTCTCCTCAGTCCCCAGACGTTTACAGACTGTTGTAAAGAGAAAAGGGGATGTCTCACAGTGGGAAACATGACCTTGTCCCAACTATTTTGAGATGTGGTGTTGTCATGAAACTTAAAATCACCTAATTTTTCTCTTTAAATGATACATTTTCTCAGTTTAAACATTTGATATGTCGTCTACTGTATGTTCTATTCTGAATAAAATATGGAATTTTGAAACTTCCACATTGTTGCATTCCGTTTTTATTTACAATTTGTACTTTGTCCCAACTTTTTTGGAATCGGGGTTGTAAAGTAGTGGCAAGTTTATTGCCTGTTTCTTAAAAAATATATTTTCCTGATTATCTTCCATCCGTTTGATGCGTGACAAGGTGTGCTGTTGTGCTACCAGTGTTTTGTGGTGAAACAAAGTCGGGATCGCGTCTGGCTTCAGTTGTCGTTTCTGCCTCGTGTCTTGCTTCTTCCCAGTGATTTTTTTTCCATACAAGTCCTCCACAAAACAATTTTGTGCAAAACGCTCACTGCACAATTTGCTGCTTTTTCCAGGAGTAAAGTTTTCTCGCTTTACTTGATGAAGCCACTCGGCCAAACGTCTCGGGTCCAGGATGGAATGAAGAAGTTGCGTGGAATCCTCCGTAATGCAACGCCACCCTCGTTTTCATCTCCTAATACATCCATGTATCTGGCTAATCCATTATGGCTGCACCTGGGGAAATGACCCAAGGACTGATGTTACAATTTGAACATGTTTTTTAAGCTAAAGTCTGCTTAATTTTTTCATCGAGAACATCTTGTATTAATGTACAGGGTGTTTAAAAATTTTTTATATCATTTCAAAATCGAATAACTTTGCCAATTCTCGTTCACTTGACCCCAAATTTTAACAGCACATGTGGACACAAGTCAAAATTTTATGTTTAATGTATTTTGTTTTTATCTTTTTAGGTATAGAAACGCCATTCACTGGAAAAGAAAAGGCGTTTTGTGTGTTAGAGTACGCTTGAACACGGTCGAACAAGACTGTGCAGCGTGCATTTATGAGAGAATTCTCTAAAAATGCACCAACTGCAATGCAGATTTGGACACGGCACAAAAAGTTCAAAGAGGGAGGCTGTGTGTCCAGCAGGGCGAAAGGATCTGGACGACCACCAGCATCAGAAGAGACGGTCGAGCGGGTTCGTGAATATTGAAAATTTGTGAAATCGTTCATGGAATCCACATACCTTTTGAATTTCTCATTCAAATTTTGAGAAATAAATCTTATATTGCTCAACATTAAGCCTGTTCAGTTTCATTTGCCTAGACTATGTATGTAATTTCTGGGATATTTACATCTCAAATAATATCAAATTTTTTTAAACACCGTGTACAATGATGACATTTAAAAAAATTTCACTACATTTGAAAGACAAATATCGTACTTTTCACTCCACTACATTTCTATCAAGGTCCTCGTTACGATGAAGCAGCTTTGAAAGTGTTTTTCTTTTCTTTTCTAAAACGTGATTGTTTTTGTCCCAGGTGACACCAGTGGCGACTGCTGGTTTTTAAAACAGGGGAAGCCCATTTTACGCATTCATCGTAAAACCTGTAGGCCGGATATCAAAGCATAGAAAGGTGTGCCCCATTAGCATAGTGAACTAGACAACCCTACCTAGTGGCAGAAAGTATTTTTGCTTGTACATTTCATGTTATAGTCTGGCTTGCCAGGCTAGTGCCTCATATCCTTAATCAAAAATATCAAACATCCAAAAATCACTGGCTATTCAACGAAGAGCCTTGAACATCATACCCTGATATGCAACACAGAGTCTTTAACACAACACCCAGCTGTGCAACACGTCCTTGAACATCTTCTGCAACACAGTCTGGAAATTCATAACCAGGTAGGCTATGCAACACACAGAACCTTGAATATCATACCCAGGTATAACCTATAACACAGAGCCCACCATTCTCTTAACATTACTGAACAATATACGCACTTCACATTCATGAACATGAACACTATTTATACACAAATTCTGCCCTCCGCTCCTTTTCCAGAAAATGGTCTGTGACCCTGTCATACCAGCTGGTTGTGCTTTCCAGAGACTTCACCAATTTCTGTTAGCAGCTAGCACTGCAGATCCCAATAAGGCTCAAGCTAGCCTACAACCAGATTGAACTACAAATGAAATAAACAAGTGAATTCACGAATGATCAAACTGATAGAATGGATGAAAGTTAACGGAGCACAACGAGTAATATTTACATTTATTTACAGAGTAATGTACAGAGACATCAATGAGAAGAACCGTTTATATGAAAAGAAATTCGGACAGCACTTTGGCACACGACTACACTTTCTTGACATCCGCTAGGGACTGACTGATCATACTTCCGTGTTCCTCGCCGAAGTACCGCCCTCCTCATGTCTTTCAAACACTACCTCCAATAATCCTTTATCAGCCCGGCTTCTTGTCCCTCCCACTGTCTCGTTTAGTCCCAGAGAAGCCCGGCTTCCCTGGAAGTGACGATTTTGTTGATTTTAACCAATAACAACTAGCCGAAATTGGCTGTTCAGAGCCGTCTCGTAGACTGCAACGGATACCCGGCTGCCAGTCAGTGTTGCCAGATACTGCTGACGTTTTCCATCCCAAAATATATTTAAAACCCGCCAAAATGCACTTAAAACCGCCCAATCTGGCAACACTGCTGCCAGTCCATAGAGCCCATTGAAATAAGAAAGGTTACAGCCTGGCAGCAAAGGTGATTCTCGTAGCGAACTGCAAGTTCGTCAGACATCACTCAAATAAGTTACAGGATAGTTATGAACATAAATACAATCTTGGGCATATATTATGTTATGCAAGTTATTGTTTTAATGAGAATTCAACGTCGTAGACGCCGCAGTTTGGGGAGAGAATTTTAGGGGAAGCTCGGCTTCCCTTGTTGTCTCTGAGAAATCGCCCCTGGGTGACACTGAGACAGCCTATCAGTAATCACTAGGGTCATGTCACGCCCATAGACTGGATAAAATCAAGTTCAGTGATTTCTCAGCAGCATTGTTTAACACGATCAGTTGATGGCAGAATGGAAGGAGACGGTTCTTCTGGGGAATGCACGCACTCATGGCCTATGAACCCATGTTTCAGTTTTCAGAAAGGAATAAAGATTTGTTTTGTTTTAAATGTTTTCTTTGTTTGCCTAAAACAAACCACATCACGGCCTACAAAAACCCGCCATCCAACCTGCAGAAGCATATTGAGGTATGTAAATGCTTTATTCCAAGAGAAAGCTTGCAGTGACGTTGTCTATGCTTTTAGAGCTAGCGATAACGTTGCAAACGTAGCTATGCAGTCTGGTTAGTCAAATGACTTTCTATGGATTTGCCCGCCAAGTTGCCATCGCCTTGTCCACGGCTAACGTTAACACACAGCTAGTTAATGTGGACACTACTAGTTAGCATGTTAAAATGGAGTTACGCTAACATGAATAACATTAACTTATCTGAGGTCCTTTCAGAAATATGTTTTAGCATAATCTTGCCAAATAAACAAAATGTAGAAATCTTTCTTTTCTAGTACCGTTAGTTACCCAATATGATTTAGAGTTTGAAAAGAGTTTGCTAGCATATCAGATGGAGCTTCACTGACGAGTTAGCTTAACATGAAACCACCATGATGGCACAGCATGCGTTCATTTTGTAAATCCAATAAATCCAGTCGGTTGTTTCAGAGGCATTAGGGTTTGTAAGCGTTGTGGCAATAATACAACAATGCGTTGACAGAAAATGTACTTTTAATACTTAAGTATTTTTAAAAGCAAGTACTTCAGTACTTTAACTTGAGTAAAAATTTGACTGTCCAATTTTCACTTGTAATATTTGACCAGTAGGATCTGTACTTTGACTTAAGTAATGAAGTTGGGTACTTTTGTCCACCTCTGGTTAATCGCTTTAAGTAATAGCTTAGATATACTTTTTGAGATATAACATTAAAGAGCCAAAAGATTTCCCCTTTGCTCCTGAGGTTAGGTTCAAGATACATGCTTGTTTAGCTATAGTAATACACAAGTCAGTGGAAATACTGCACAAAAAATGTAATATAATAGTGAGTACATGCATGTGTATGTACAGTGTGTTGCAGGTGTTCACAGTGAGGCTCAGATTCCTATCGCCTCACCCACATCGGGCACAGACAGGGCAGCGTACTCGCTGGCACCAACCCACTGCTGGACTTGGCAGCAGGTTACACATGCTAGCTTTGAACAGGATGCTGAAAAGGTTCATATCCATTACATAGCCCACTAATCGTTTTAAATGGTAAATGTGATCCTGACACAGGGCTTTTTTTTTTTTTGTCCTATCGTGATGAACGTAACAGGGCCAGAGGAGAGATATAGGAGTGCTATAGAAGCCAGTGCCATTGCTCCTTTTACCAGGCAGTCAGGGCACAGTCTTGGAGATGTGATGGAGAAGGAGAAAGGGGGTTTAAGATTTTTTTCACTATGCATTTAAAAATAGGAACATGCCCAAGAGCTCTGGTTCACTTTCCACCAACTTAAAAGGTAACTAGAGTTCTCACAGTGACAGTACGAAAGAAGTCAACATGAGCATGTAGTGTGCTGATGCAATTGTAAATCTAACATGAAAGAAGTACTTATATTAGCTTTGTCTGATTGATCATTTGGTCATTTAACTCATACTGGAGATCAAATTAGTGTCTGTGTTTCCTGTCATACCAGTGCTTAAGTGTTTTTTTTGCATTTTCAGACACAAAATATTATTTTACAAATGCCAGCACTGTTTGTATATGGTGTCATGTGTAATCAGTTCACAATGAACAGCACTGGGAGCCTGACTCTTTAAGCCTCAGTCACAACCGGCCATACGTGCTCCTACCGCCGGTCTACGTGCAAAAAACGCAAGAAACGCACGGAGGGCACGCGTGTGACGTGCTGATCTTCGAGCCGTAGACTGGCTGCAGACCGGCTGCAGACGTTCTTTGTCATGTCAAACAAACTCTACGGGCGCTTACGTTTTTTTCAGTTTGCAAGACAAACTTACGGCCAACGTGCATCTTTCTCCACGAACAAAAAAAACGCAGCGATTTGGGAAACGCCAAAAATCGCACGGCCAAAAAATTGCACGTCCGGTTGTGACCTAGGCTTTATTTAGTTCCTATTGGTCTCAGAATTTATCAAGTGTCAGAACTTATACTGTATGAACAGAATATTTAGCACTTATTCTATCCACATTCACTGGATATGAACAATCGTGAGCTCTGTACTCTACTACTAGGCTATCAGCTCATATACTATGAGTAGAGAAAAACAAAATGGCGGCGCATGTTGCTGAACCAACCGAGGACGAAATAAAAACTCTACTTGAAAACAAAACCTCAAAAAGCACACAAAAAAGGGACAAAATATGGAATAAAAGTATTTGATGGTAAGAATGTATCTTTTTTTATTTTTCAGTCATTATTATTATTATTATTATTATTATTATTATTACATTTTTCACAAATTGCTACTGTCGTTTCTCCGGTTTGTTTACATTCTAAGCGCAAATGATTTTGTCAGAAGTTTTGTGTAAAGTTTGTATTTATGGAATTTGTAAAAAAAAAATAATAAAAATGCTCCGTTTCTCAAAATCCAATGAACGTGGATAGAATAAAACAGTTATTCCACTCAATCTTGTCGTACATGGCTTATAGCTGATGAGGCACGTCAGCTCATGTACGACTCGATTGTGTGGAACAACTGTTAATTGACTCGTGACCAAAAGGAAAGCATGAGAAGTTTTTAGTGTGTATAGAGTCCTACTGTTGTCCTCTTTTTTGGTTAAGCTTTGCTCGACAAGCCCCTCCCTTTGTCCAGCCGTTGCTGTGGTACTGCGGTAATTTACTAACAGCCATTTGTCTTTTGTCTGCATTTTACAGCAGTGTTATAAAACTTGTGGTGTTACTGATGCCATAAATGAATGGACTTTTGTGTGCAAAAGTGCTTCATTAAATCCATTGTGACTGGCTCAGGCACTCGTTTGGATAGAGAGAAGATGAAATTACAGTGTGCTTTTGGTTTCCTGAGCTCATCAAGTCCTCATTCCCTGCTTCAAATAAGTCTCAGTGTTTTCAGATAATGCATTAACTACCCATCAATACTCTATTACTCTGCTGTGTGTGTGTGTGTGTGTGTGTGTGTGTGTGTGTGTGTGTGTGTGTGTGTGTGTGTGTGTAAAATGAGCTTTGCTTTCATTTGTAGGAAGCACAGTGCAGAGACTTTTTTGTCTCTTTTTGAATGGACAACAAACAATTTTGAGGAACAGCTCGAGAAGTGTTTTTGATGAGATCATTTGTGGCCTAGTTTGTTGATGAAACCTGATTCTGGTTCATAACAGAACCACTCGGAGGGCTTGAGAGGATTATTGTAGCCCTGTTCAATATGGGAACAGTTTCCGTTTCTGTATGAATGTATTAGATTCTTCTCTTTTTTTTAAAATTCTACATTTATACCACTTCTCTACATCCCTACATGTATCATTCATACATAAACTGGCCAAAATACTAAGACTTTGCTAAACCATTTTCTTTTTAACTCAGCCGCACACATACACTTAAATCCTTTTTTATATCACTATGTCTGTGGAAACTGCAATCACCCTCCCACCTTCCAACTTCCAAGACTAATGGAGGGACATCAAAGTGTGTATTGAGCAGTCTCCCCAGGTCCTCTTTTCTCCTCACTCGCTACTCCGGAGCTCATTCACTGAGCCAGCCGGCTGCACATCAAAGATCGCCAAGCTACTGCACTTGGCTATTATGCTTCCTTGTTAAAGGAGTACAAAAGCAAAGAGATTTTAAATGGAATTATATTGGCGAGTGCGCGCGTGTCTGTGCGCGCCCGCGTGTGTAAAGCATAGAGAAAGACACCGTATGCTTCCTCCAAGAATACTATGTGCAGTGTTTATTGAGTTACTGGTAAACTGATGAGTAAAGCAACATGCTGAAGATGAGCAATGATGATCTTGTACTCACGGGCATCCATTGTCCACATGTGCTTTCAGTGATTGCTTTTCTCTGCATTATCATTGCCAGCACAACCTCGTCTACCGAGCCCTTTATTATCAGCTTCTCGTTCCACGGCGCACTGTTTTGATAACCTGCTCAGAATGAAGCCAAAACCCTCTTCCCTAGTCCACGGTTTGGGCCTTGATTAATATTGTCAGGTAGATATATATTGTTGGCTTAGCTGAAGTCAATAATCAATAGCTATTCATTTCTGTATCTGAGTTTCTGCCCAGTGTCATATTAATCACAGCCTATTTAAACAGGAAGTTTTCAGCTTGAGTAAATTCCCTCAAAGCTATACAGCGTCGAGGTCCAAGGATGTGTAAAAACTCTATAACAGATGTGGTAGATGCAGTTTCACCATAACGGTACAAAAACAGCATCATTAATCTGTGTCATTACTGCTCGTACTTATTGATTGGAATATAGTTTTAGTCTTAGGCAGGGTTTTTAACGTTAATGAAAAGTTAATGAAAGAAAAACTGAATAGCACGTTATTTTACTGTACAGTGTGCATCAAGTATTTAATAGGTGACATAAATATATACTCATTTACGGTACATTCTGGATTTAATCCATAAATTATTTGAAATTTGGTGTCACAATGCAAGTAACGCTTACTGTGTATACTCTGAGTTAAAGGAGAACTGAAGGCAAATTTTTTATTATCAAAATTCTATTTCTCTCATTTTATTAAATATCGGAATGCATTTTTGATCGCTATTTTGTCACTGCTATAGACCCTTTTCAGTCACGTGACCTTCGTAAACGTGACCGCCATTTTGGACATGTAGTGGACTTCGACTCGAATCGGTTTGAATGCGAGGAAGGCGACAAACATAAAAGAAAAAGGAATGAGATGCAGAAAACTGTATTTACTAGTTTACTGTAATTATGATCTGGCAGCTATTTACACCGGATCCAGTGTAAATAGCTGCCGGAGCCAACGTCCGAGCTTGCTGGAGCGCGCTCCGGCCGGCCGCGAGCTAGCGCGCTCCGGAACCTCGGACGTTGGCTCCGGCAGCTATTTACACTGGATCCGGTGTAAATAGCTGCCAGATCATAATTACAGTAAACTAGAATGGAATGTTAACAGCAATGTAATGCCTTTTCTGGCTAATTTTATTCGTCTTACCTCCAACAAAGTGGTCACTACACAAGCGTTGGTATGCCGCTATCCATCTTCTCCGTCGGTCGGCATCTACCGGGATCCGATAAAATGATAACCCTTGCCTTGTTTGTTGATGGTTACTACATCCAGGTGCACAACAATATAGTGGCATGATGGAAGTCTTGCTGAAAATAAACACTTTCTTTGCTGCCGTTCCTCAATGTTGGCCGTGGTAAACTACTGGTAGTACATGTCCAAAATGGCGGCCGCGTTTGTCGTGACGTCACGTGAAAAGGGTCCATAGCAAGTTATGAATGTTTGAAATATGCTGTGTAATATATCAGTCCATATGTCAAAGCAATGGCCGTAAACGAGATTCGCTGTGACCTGTGCGAGACATCGTAGGACGGAAGTAAAACGTACAGCAGAAATCAAAGTGACCAACATCTGCTAACGTCAAAAGACGCGCGCCCTCCTTCGAATGCTGACGTAATCAAGCCGGAAGTTTTCCGTGTCCGAAATCGCTCCCTGCTCACTATATAGGGCACTATATAGTGGGGACGCCATTTTGTAGTGCTGTCCGAAACCTGAGTGAGGATTATGTGGGAAATGCGCTCAGTGTAATATGTATTTATTATTTTGAAAACCCACCAGCCGCCTGATCTGGCACGTTTTAATTGCATGACAGTAATGACGTAAATACCAGCGTGACGGATTAGTCCTTATCCTGTCGTCTTTCCAACTCTTCTCTACTCCACGTTAGTTCAAAGTCGTATGGAATAATCTCCATGTCACGTATGCGATGGAGGCGGATGTATGTGCAGAAGTATACAGTTTAATAAAGTGCAGAATATATATACAGTGAGACAATACAGTGGGGCAAAAAAGTATTTAGTCAGTCACCAATTGTGCAAGTTCTCCCACTTAAAAAGATGAGAGAGGCCTGTAATTTTCATCATAGGTATACCTCAACTATGAGGGACAAAATGAGAAAAAAAAATCCAGATAATCACATTGTCTGATTTTTAAAGAATTTATTTGCAAATTATGGTGGAAAATAAGTATTTGGTCAATAACAAAAGTTCATCTCAATACTTTGTTATATACCCTTTGTTGGCAATGACGGAGGTCAAACGTTTTCTGTAAGTCTTCACAAGGTTTTCACACACTGTTGCTGGTATTTTGGCCCATTCCTCCATGCAGATCTCCTCTAGAGCAGTGATGTTTTGGGGCTGTCGCTGGGCAACATGGACTTTCAACTCCCTCCAAAGATTTTCTATGGGGTTGAGATCTGGAGACTGGCTAGGCCACTCCAGGACCTTGAAATGCTTCTTACGAAGCCATTCCTTCATTGCCGGGCAGTGTGTTTGGGATCATTGTCATGCTGAAAGACCCAGCCACGTTTCATCTTCAATGCCCTTGCTGATGGAAGGAGGTTTTCACTCAAAATCTCACGATACATGGCCCCATTCATTCTCTCCTTTACACGGATCAGTTGTCCTGGTCCCTTTGCAGAAAAACAGCCCCAAAGCATGATGTTTCCACCCCCATGCTTCACAGTAGGTATGGTCTTCTTTGGATGCAACTCAGCATTCTTTCTCCTCCAAACACGACAAGTTGAGTTTTTACCAAAAAGTTCTATTTTGGTTTCATCTGACCATATGACATTCTCCCAATCCTCTTCTGGATCATCCAAATGCTCTCTAGCAAACTTCAGACGGGCCTGGACATGTACTGGCTTAAGCAGGGGGACACGTCTGGCACTGCAGGATTTGAGCCCCTGGCGGCGTAGTGTGTTACTGACGGTAGCCTTTGTTACTTTGGTCCCAGCTCTCTGCAGGTCATTCACTAGGTCCCCCCGTGTGGTTCTGGGATTTTTGCTCACCATTCTTGTGATCATTTTGACCCCACGGGGTGAGATCTTGCGTGGAGCCCCAGATTGAGGGAGATTATCAGTGGTCTTGTATGTCTTCCATTTTCTAATAATTGCTCCCACAGTTGATTTCTTCACACCAAGCTGCTTACCTATTGCAGATTCAGTCTTCCCAGCCTGGTGCAGGTCTACAATTTTGTTTCTGGTGTCCTTTGACAGCTCTTTGGTCTTGGCCATAGTGGAGTTTGGAGTGTGACTGTTTGAGGTTGTGGACAGGTGTCTTTTATACTGATAACGAGTTCAAACAGGTGCCATTAATACAGGTAACGAGTGGAGGACAGAGGAGCCTCTTAAAGAAGTTGTTACAGGTCTGTGAGAGCCAGAAATCTTGCTTGTTTGTAGGTGACCAAATACTCATTTTACTGAGGAATTTACCAATTAATTCATTAAAAATCCTACAATGTGATTTCCTGGATTCTTTCCCCCCATTCTGTCTCTCATAGTTGAAGTGTACCTATGATGAAAATTACAGGCTTCTCTCATCTTTTAAAATGGGAGAACTTGCACAATTGGTGGCTGACTAAATACTTTTTTGCCCCACTGTATATACACAGGCAAACAATCCAAAATAGCAGGCTAGATCAAAAATGAGAATACAGGCAAAAGGGTCAGTCAAGACGCAAACAGTACATCAAAGGCTAAGCGAGGACAAGAACGAGAAACAGGCACAAGGATCGTGAAAGAGGAAATCAAGGCAACGGGTAGAAAGGCTCGGTAATGCGTATCGTAATACTTCGCGATGCAAATGCATCAGCACAGTCCTTAAATAGGCAAACACATCGTTTCTTAATTGAGCTCAGGTGCGCCTTGTTCACGGCGCGCGTGCTGGAGTCCACTCGGCACGCCTTCAGGTGCACGCGCCACAGCACGCAGGACTGACACTCCATCACTGATGAAGCTGGCAAATCTCGAAATTAATCTAAATTGGGAATTTATTTGGAGATCTGGCCACTGTGTAAACGGTTTTCAAAATGGCAGCGCTGACACTTCACGTTTGAAGTCTCGCACAAGTCTCGTGAAGATCACGCAGGTAAGCGACGCCTGCCGTGGACCAAACGAACTACATTCAGCATGGCTAAAAACCGAAAAGGCTGATAAGCGTAATATAATATGCCAATAAGAGTCACGATATAAGGTTAATAAAACCGAAAACATAACTGAATAACACGTAAATTAAGAAATAAAGCAAGTTTAAAAATGACTTCAGTTCCCCTTTAAATATCATCATCATCTTCTTCTTGCTGTTCCCATTAGGGGTCGTCACAGCGGATAATGTCCCTCCATCTCCTCCTGTCCTCTGTATTTTTTTTCTCTCACACCAACCGTCCTCATGTCCTCCTTCACCACATCCATAAATCTCATCTTTGGTCTTCCTCTTTTCCTTCTACCTGGCAACTCCATCTCCAGCATTTTTACCCATACTCTGTATACAAATAAGTAATTACACATACACTATATGACCAAAAGTTTGTGGACACCTGACCATCAAAATTGCCATTTGCGAGTCCTCTCCAAACTGTTGCCACAAAATTGGAAACGCACAGTTGTGTAGGATGGATTTATTACAATTTCCCTTTCACTGAAACTAAGAGGTCCAAACGTGTTCCAGCATGACAATGCCCTTGTACACAAAACAAGCTTCATGAAGACATGGTTGAAGAGAAAGGACTCAAATGGCTTGCACAGAGCCCTCACCTCAACCCCACTGAACACCTTTTGAACATTAACTGCGCCCCAGGCCTTCCTGCATGACATGAGTGCCCGACCTCACTAATGCCCTTGTGATTGAATGGTCAAATCCCCACAACTACTGTACATGCCAGAAGAGTGGAGGTTATTATAACAGAAGAGGAGGGATTAAATCTGGAATGGGACGTTCACCACATGTGGGTGTTGGATGCCAAAATACTTTTGGTCACGTAGTATGTCATCATCATCTCCCTTGTCCAACTCTGTTGCCAGGTCAGGGTCCATGTGGACCCTGTTGATTCGCATGTCCCATTTCTGGGCTTGAGAAACATTCATTCACACCTATGGACAATTTAGAGTGGCCAGTCAACCTAACTTGTTTGGACTTACCTACTCACAGTCTTTGGACTGTGGGGGAAACCAGAGCACCCAGAGGAAACCCACTCAGACACGGGGAGAACATGCAAACTCCGCACAGAAAGGCCTCCATCAGCCACTGGGCTCGAACCCAGAACCTTCTTGTTGTGAGGCGACAGTGCTAACCACTACACCACCGTACCGCCCATAGTCACATAGTCTATATCTAATGGAAATGAGTAGGTAAGTCCAAACAATAGTGTAATAATGCTTAAAACGTTTAACGATTCAACATTCATGTTTCTTAATAATGTAATGGGACATGTACTGTTGTACACCTGATATTGTACCACGTAAGTTTACTGTTTATTTTCTTTTGCAAGTCAGTAAATCTGCATCAATGTAAGTACTAAGCATTATCCATGAGAGCAGGCATTGCACTGTGCCACCAATACAGTCATACCGACAGACTGAGTAATTTTTCACATTATTGTGTATTTAAATGTCTGGCATGCAAGTTATATAACAGACATTACTTTAAATTATAAGGGAGAGCGGGGAGACCTGGGACAAGTTTTCAGCTTTTATAGATTGTGTGAAATTCTTTACAGGCAGCGTCACGTTCATATTGCATTAGAGAGTATTTACTATACCCTCTTACCATAACATTAGTTTCTCAGCTTGTCACATCGACTGGCCTTCAGACTTCACTTTTTCTCTCATTGTTTTCTGCAGGGAGATATGAGACTCTGAAGGGAGATATGGGACATTGGGAGACTTGGGACATAGTGGGGAGACATAGAACAAAAATAACATACCAAGGCCTACATGTTTCATTTTTATTTATTATCAAAACTTGTAAGATATGAACTGTATTAACACGCAATGCTGGTACAGCGATAGAAAAATGTCAGTTTACCCAAAACCTGACAAGACAAAACAGCTCCATTCTCAAGAAGGAATAAAATAAACTTAATCCTCATGCAGGTACACGCCCACATTTTTAACAAAACATTTTAAACAATGTTATATTTGTAAACCACAAGAAAAAAAAAACCTGTAGCATGATGTTGGCAGGGAAAAACGCCCTCAGACGACATGAGGAAGAAACCTCAAGAGTCAAGAGGAACCAGACTCAAAAGGGAACCCATCCTCATTTGGGTGATAACAGACAACGTGATTATAACATTTTTAACAGTTTTAACATCAAGTCTGTTTTGTTGAAGTTATAAACTGTTCATTGATGGAAACTTGAGTGCAAAACTGTTCATGACAACTGCAGTCCTAAAGTTATCAAGTCAACTGTAGTCCTCAGCCACAAAAGCATTACCGTAAGTCATACATGTCAACCTTTGGTCAATCAAACCTGTATAACCAACCTCCAAAATCCGTATTTGCCTTATAAAATCCGTATAAGATGCAAATTAAAGTAATTTACCTAAAATTTGAATGATAATTAACAATGATGTATCCCAGTTACTTTTTATTCAATATTAATAACAATAAACCTTCAGAATGAATACAAAGCTCCAATGTTTGACAAAAACACAGTGTTATCAGCTTAGTAACGAAGGAAATACTTCGTTGTTTGGAGACAGGTTTCACCGTGCAGCTATTATGCGCGAGACTTCATATTAGCCACAAAGTCAGAAAAATCTGTTCGTAAAATTACGTTATAATGACCAAATACAATGAAAAGTATTTTTCCAGTCTCACCTGTGAAAGGTAATCCCATGTGATCTCGTTTGGACGGTAAACCTGTTGTTAGAGTTAAACGCAGCACATGAATGAGGCATCTTTATTCTCGGCTACTGTCTAGACGCTATACCAGAGAATCTCCACTTTGCCACATCCAATATGGCGGCGAGGATGACGTATGATTCTACGCAGAAGGCGGCGTCTATGTTTATATGTCTATGACTTCACGGTTGGCGGGATTCTCGCAATGCGGTGTGCGCATGATCAAAAGTGGAACGAAGTCTCGCTACCACAAGATAACGCGCGATTTCATAAGACTCTTTACTGGCTGTCAGTGGTGTACAGTACGTTTGTAAATGTTATGCGCTCTTTTATCATTGTGGGAATTGATTATAGCTCTAAATAAATATTGAAGTTTTTTTAAAGAATCCGTATAACTTTATTTATACGCCCGTATACTACGTTTATTGAATCAAATCCGTATAAAATACGGACATTCCGTATAGGTTGACATGTATGGTAAATGTCCAGAGCGTCTTCCAGGTGTGACTTTCAACTGTCCATATGGGGCCGTCCTCCACAGGAGCGATGTGATGAGACTCCAGCCAGATGTAGGGCATCAGGATGGATCAGGCAGGTCTGAGGAGCAGAAGAGGTCAGCATCTCGATCCCAGGATTGACATGTAACTCCGAGGGACAGACGGGGGGGGGGAAAGAGAGAGAAAACACAATGTGTTTTTTAGTGTGATAAATGTAAATGTGTGATATTGACAGTGTTAACTGCTTTGTACAAAAGGTGATATTTTCCTCATGTCTAATCTCTATTGAAGCTCGTGTTCAAATGAGACACCGGTGGATTTGATCTAAAATGGATCAGAAGGTTTTGTACACACTTGAGTCCATGCCAGCTCATGTGCACACTGTCATTAAAGCAGAAAGGGGAAAGAACTAAGAAATACTAAAATCACGACTTGAAATAATGTACTAATATTAAATCAGAAATGGGAAAGCTTAATGTGGAAAATAGCAGATGGTTGGAAGAGAGTTATGCTCCATAATGTTGATTTTGTATTCACAGCTCTTAGATCAAACACAGAAATAATTAACTCATAGAAAACACAACAATAAAACCAAGCTGATTTTCAAACAGGCATTTAGAAATAACACATTTCATGAAAAAAAAAAAAAATCTAAACTATGACCCTGGTCTAAGGTTCGGTCAGTCAGACCAGACTCATGTGGAGTCACACTTTCCTTTCATTCCTCAATGCCTTTCTCTTACTTTTGTCTGTTTCCGCTTCATTTCCTATGACTCCTGCCAGCTCCTCCGTGCTGTGTGTGTCTGCTGGGAACTTTAGGGCCACAGCGGCCTTATGTTGGCTTTAGGGGTGAGATCTAAGTCGAAGGGGGGTAGTTTGGGAAAGCAGCAGATGTTACTCCTCATCCCTACAATTCAGCCCATTGCTGCAACACTTTTCAATCAATTAAACCAAGTTAATCAGTCAACCACATCAGATGGCTAGTGAGCTGTCTCACAGAGACTCCAGCGCCAAATCAAATCTGAGAGGCACACACTCATGTCTCATTTCCCATTCTCATCTCCTGCTTACACACACACACACACACACACACACACACACACACTGTATGCATGAATCAGACAGTACACCGTGTTAATTTTAGTCAACTCGGAATTTAAAAAAATATATTTTGGTATCCTCAATGTTACATATTCTACATTTTTATACACTGACCAGCAACTTTATTAGGAACACCCATCCACCTGCTGTTTTATGCAGTTCTCGAACCAGCCGATCCATTGACAGCAGTACGATGCATAAAATCATGCAGATACAAACCAAGGACTTCAGTTAATGTTCACTTCAAACATCAGAATGGGAAACATTGTGATCTCAAAGTGTGACTTTCTTTCACTGTCGCATGGGCGTTGGTTTGAGCCAGATGGACTGGTTTATTTGAGCATTTCAGAAACTGCTGATCTCCTGGGGTTTTCACACACAACAGTCTCTAGAGTTTACACAGAATGGTGCAAAAAAACAAAAAACATTGAGTGAGTGGCAATAAATGCCTTGCTGATAAGAGAGCTCGGAGGAAAATGGCCAGATTGGTTCGAGCTGCCAGGAAGATAGTAACTCATAGCAACTCTTTACAACCGTGATGAGCAGAAAAGCATATCAGCATGCGACAGCAGAAGACCACATTGGGTTCTACTCCCACCAGCCAAGAACAGGAACCTTAGACTTGGATAAAGAACAAGTTCCTATTAAAGTGGCCGGTGAGTGTGTGTATCTTTCCCCTTGGAAAGTGAATATAGTTTATAATACTTCAGCCTTATATTACATTATGCTGTGTGCTAAATGAGGTTAAAAGCTACACTACATTTATTCACTTTCCCAGGAGAAAAAATACTCAATATACCACAATTTAATACTTTATCTTTCTACGAGTTAGCTTAACCTTGCCTTAATTGCTCAGTATCCTGAGCTTGTGTGTGCTATAACTGCGAGTTATATCATTTTATACCACACTGCTGTTGAATACTTGATTCTAATTGGTCAGAAGGTGTTGATAAATTTCCAAGAACAAACAGGTTTTTCTTTATTTTAAGAAGAAGAAGCCTTTATTTGTCACATGCACATTCAAGCACAGTGAAATTTGTCCTCTGCATTTAATCCATCTGAAGCAGTGAACACACACACACACAAGTGAGCAATGAGCGCACACACATACCCAGAGCAGTGGGCAGCTATGCTACAGCACCCGGGGAGCAGTTAGGGGTTAGGTGCCTTGTTCAAGGGCACTTCAGTCCAAGACCACTCCATGTTAACCTAACCTGCATGTCTTTGGACTATGGGGGAAACCGGAGCACCTGGAGGAAACCCACACGGACACGGGGAGAACATGCAAACTCCACACACAAAGCCCCCTGTCGGCTGCTGGGCTCGAACCCAGAACCTTCTTGCTGTGAGGCGACAGTGCTAACCACTACACCACCATGCCGACTTTTTATTCATTAAAAGTCACTTCATAACTTAAATATGGATTTAATATGGATTACTAGAGTTGTGGAATAGGGCTACTTACTGTATGTTTATTATTTACTGTTTGATCTCAGGCGCATTAAGAAGGCAAGAAAAACTCCATTAATTAACTTTTGACGAGGCATCATCAAGGTGGCTACTAAAATGAAGCTGAATCTAAACTATGAAACATATTTTGTTGTTTTTTCACACTTTTTATGTCTCATCTCATTATCTCCAGCTGCTTTATCCTGTTCTACAGGGTCGCAGGCAAGCTGGAGCCTATCCCAGCTGACTACGGGCGAAAGGCGGGGTACACCCTGGACAAGTCACCAGGTCATCACAGGGCTGACACATATGGCCCTTTTCCACTACCCTTTTTCAGCTCACTTCAGCTCGCTTCAGCTCACTTCAGCCCGACACGGCTCGCGTTTCGACTACCTCAAAACAGCACGACTCAGCTCGCTTCAGCCCTGCTTAGCACCCAAAACTCGCACGGTTTTGGAGTGGGGCTGAAGCGAGCCAAACCGAGCTGAGTGAGGCTGGGGGCATGAGCAGACACTCCCCTGTGCACTGATTGGTGAGGAGGAGTGTCCTCACATGCCCACACACGCCCCGCGAGCACGCTGGGATCTGTAAACACCGTAAACCCGGAAGAAGAAGAATTACGAGAATTTCTGAAGCCTTATGCGCCTCGCCTCATCTATACGCTCTTGCCAGTATCTGTTGGCGTTGTCGGTGACAACAAGCCACAGAACCAAGACCAGCAACACTAACGACTCCATGTCCTCCATGTTTATTGTTTACTATCCGGGTCGTGAGACTACCGCTTAAAAGATCACTGATGTCACTGTTTGCGCCGCTTAACGACATCACGTGACATCCACCCACTTTCGCTAACTCCACCCAATGTGTCCACCCACTTCCAGCCAGCACGGTTCAGCGCGGTTGTAGTCGAAATGCAACTCCAACAGCCCCACTCAGCTCGACTCAGCCGCGTTTGTAGTGGAAAAGCGGCAATAGACACAGACAACCATTCACACTCACATTCACACCTACGGTCAATTTAGAGTCACCAGTTAACCTAACCTGCATGTCTTTGGACTGTGGGGGAAACCGGAGCACCCGGAGGAAACCCACACGGACACGGGGAGAACATGCAAACTCCGCACAGAAAGGCCCTCACCGGCCACGGGGCTCGAACCCGGACCTTCTTGCTGTGAGGCGACAGCGCTAACCACTACACCACCGTGCCGCCCACACTTTTTATGTTTACCACATAATTCCATGCGTTATTTCATAGTTTTAATGTCTTCAGTGTTGTTCTACAATGTAGAAAATAGTCAAAATACAGAAAAAGCTATGAATGATTAAGGGCGTCCAAACTTCTTGTGACCGGTAATGTAACTTGTTTCCGAGACTTTCCGCAACATTAAACCTAAGTATCAATAAATAAAATGTCCTTCTTTAATTAATAAAAATGTAATCATTCGCACATTACTAGGGTATTGCTAGTAGGGAGGGCATGTTTCGGAAAATAATCAACTTTGCGGTAACAATAAAAGGGCATTGTTGATTGTTTTCCTATAACAGCACTCCTTGTCGTGTTTTATTCCTTGCATACAGTATAACAGTGAGCTACTTTCCCATGTTCATGCTCTAATGAATCCTGATACAATCAGTCTCCATTTGTCATTACCTGCCGCTTGGGTTTTACCCCTGTTCCCTCCTTCTCCTTTCCTTTTTCAGTGGTTAGAGAGCAATCACACCCTCCTTAAACCGAACAATGGGATGAAGAGATTCACTCAACTAAAGTGCGGTTTATCATTAACATGTCCTGTCCTTCATTGTTATGTGCAGAGGATTAGTTCGGGGCCGTTTCTGAATAGTTAGACTTTAAGATAATCTCAGGGCTGTAAACTGTGGTGGCCTTTCCGACTCCCCCAAGTTAATTTCCTCTCCTGGTAAAGTGCACAGCTCTAAAATGCCACTAATCTAACTTATATTTCTGCACATTGTTTCTTTTGGAAATATGAGATTTTTTTTTTTTGTAAAAACAGACAGTGTGTAGACCAGATGAAATTTATGTTCACTAGCTGCAGGGCTTCAATACAGTACTTATTGATTTAATTCTTGAATTAGTCACAATCAAAACAGTTGTAACTGAAATTGTGTCGTGACCAAATAAACACTTTCGTTCTGACATTCATTGTTTCAGTATTTGACACCTCATTTCTTTCTTTATTATTATTTTTAATTGAAAAAACCTGGTATGTGTGATAGAACTGTGGAGGCTTTGAAAACACGCCGGATTTAATTTCTACAATGCAGAAACAACAAACAGCTCTCATGCGGTCTGTCAGACACCCAGTAAATCTGTTTTTACTGTTTAAAGCCACCTCAGGGCAAATTTGGAGCAAAATGCCAGAAGAGGAGAGAGAAAACGCAGATGTAAGCGTCATTTGTGATTTTATTAATCAAATTAATTAAACAAATGGATACTTCAGTTGATGAAATGCAATGAACACGCAGGAAAAAGTCTGAACTGCAATTTTAGGTGAATTTTTAAAAAGGCCATCGTGTGGTTTGTGATCAACACAACTCACAGGGCATGGTGCGTGCTGTGCCAGCCCGATGTTAATGGTGTTTAGTAGGAGAATGCTGTATTCAGTAAATTTCACGTAATGCAATTTGGTGTATGTATTGCACCAAACGGGTAATGCACAGTCATCACTATCCTCAGCTATTCCTGTAACTACAGTTATATACGACATAAAAATCTGCTGATACGGGGACACAGCTCTTCCTTCTGAGATACTGTCCAGGAAATTTGGCTTTGTTGTTAGGACTAGAGCATTGGCAAAGTACTGAAAAGCTTCATCCTGCCAACATAGCAATATACATTTGAGTGAAAAAGTTTGCAAACTCTGAGAAGGCAAATGAAGACATATTTTGCAGCATTTTTTTTTAAATACAATGGATCTTAAAACAAAAGATTTATTTCACTTTCCTCATTAATTTCTCTCTTTCTTCTTCTTTTTTGAGATGATGGAGTAGCATCCAAAAGCGGATCTGTTGCTTGATGCAGGGTTTATGGCCCACTTTTCGAGATGGTTTCTAATCCCCACGCACCCAGTGGGGCAGGCAGGCAGGCCGGCCATGGTGGGACAGCACCTAACTGGCTGGGGGCTGCCCAGCTCGAGGCAGGCTGTAACTGTCCAGTGAGGTACGATGACCTCTCCCACCATTGGAAGTGGCCCCAAGCGCTCATTTCCTTCGCTAATTGAGCAGTTACCGGTAACTGCTCACTTCCCGGATTGTACCGGCACCTTTCAATGTTGCTGGAGTGTCCTCTCCAGTGTAGCTACATAGCCTGGGCAGGGGAAATATGGAGGATCAGCTGTTGCCCAGGCAGCAGACCCCTACTCTCCACGATGAAAGTCTATACAGCTCGGTACCAGTGGCGTCGCAGGAGTAGCCAGGATGATGTTATGATGCCTCATTAATATACTACAGCAGAAAAGATTTTGTACTCAAGTGTTTGTGCTCAGCCGGCACAGTGGTGTAGTGGTTAGTACTGTCTCCTCGCAGCAAGAAGGTCCTGGTTTCGAGCCCAGTGACCAACGGGGCCTTTCTGTGTGGAGTTTGTATGTTCTCCCCGTGTCTACATGGGTTTTCTCCAGGTGCTTCAGTTTCCCCCATAGTCCAAAGGCATGCAGGTTAGGCTAATTGGTGGCTCTAAATTGACCGTAGGTGTGAATGGTTGCGATGATCTGGAGACTTGTCCAGGGTGTACCCCGCCTCTCACCCATAGTCAGCTGGGATAGGCTCCATATTGCCTGCGATCCTGTATCGGATAAGCGGTTACGGATAATGGATGGATGTGCTAGTCAGTTACTTCCAAGTGTTTGTGTCTTCACCTGGGCAAAGCAAATTCATTCTACCAGTATAGCAGTTTAACTTATAGCAACACATTCACAAATTACAAATTATTTATGGAAGGTACTCCCCGCCTCCCAACCTTTCTTTTTCTCCCCCATTCTACATCTGTGGGTGTGTAAATTTTTGCATCCAAATGTAGGTTGACCCGAATTGTGCTAATCATTCACCTCCAATTGGTTTAGTATTTAATTGAGTTATCGTTAATATCATTTTAGCTAACTGTGTTGGCTCTATTTTGCGCATCTGTACGTGTGACCAGTTGTGCTTCATAAGTCTCAAGAAACAAAAGGGGGAACAGCCTGAAGGCACTGTAGTCACAAGACTTACTTCCCTCTGTCTGTGCATGCTCTCTGGAAGATGAGATTTACCGTAAACAAGCTAATGGCTTGCAGACAGAGGGCTGAGCGAACACCACTCGTGTAATTAGGGCCAGAATAAAGACAGCGCTCTAGGTGCAGGAGCCACAGCTGAGAGCATGTCAGGCTTTAGATAAGCATGTTGTAAGAGAGACAGAGGCAGGGAGGGCACGAGGACGGATGAGGTCGCTTTCATTGTTTGATCAGTGTCTCATCACTGCCTTGCGTCTCCGTGCTTGCTCAGATTCCAATCAGCCCAGTGGGGTTCCATAGACAGTCTTATCAGTGTTCGAGGCCCCGACCTGTGACCCCCAGGCTTATCAATGGCCAAATTAACTCTGATGAATAGAAACCACCCGGCCAAAGCAACTCATCACTGAATACCATCACAGGCAATGGTGTGAGCTGTAATGGAAACGCCTTGGGTGAGCTTCATCAATGGCTGTGACGGTATTCATTGCAGGTGTCGGTGTGTGTATAGTGTGTGTAACCCAGTCACTTTTGCAATGGTTTTAAAAGCAAGATTAAGAGAGATGTAGCTGTGATCTCAGTGTCCAAGAAAGTAAATGCACCTTAGGCATGTATATTTTTTTTATATCTCCCTGTTGTTCTTGTCTGTCATCCTAATTGCCCACTGTTTATAACAGATGAGTGCATCCAGAGACCGTAAAAGAAATCACATATCAAAGAAGGGGAAAAAAAGTGTATAAGGAAACATAGGACTGGCAAGAGAGCAGAAATAGCTGGAGGGGGAACAAAGAAAAGCATCAGGAATTGTATGAAGGCTGAGTGTGTGATTATCATAGAAATGTGCAGGTCAGAGTATATGTACAGAATATAAATCTCTCTTCTGTCTAGAACAATAATTAGCTCTATTTTGCTTTAGAAATATTCTATCTGTCCAGAACGACCTCTAATAATAACTTTGTTTTTCTTTTAATCCTTAAACTATTGCTTGGATTCTGATTACCTTTTTGTGTTCCTTGACCACTTGTTTCTCCCAGTGGTCCCTTGGCAGACATCTGCCCCCTTATGGATCAACATGGAATTGCAGCCACCAAGGGACAAGCTGAGGACTTGCCACGAAAGTTGTTATTCGTTCATTATAATTGTAGTATGCTTACCATACAGTGTAATTCATATGTAGTTAATCATCGTGCAGATGTAAGTCATATTTATCACAATCTCAATCTCACGCTTCACATTTCAGAATCCATAAAAGCAACAGAGAACTGATAGAATTCTCCATGCCCACCTTTACTCTGTCAGTTGAACATATAACATGCAGCACATCTACAAGTTGATAATATATGCTGGCTGAATGAATGTGAGTGTACGGAGCATACAGGACTCAGGAGGGCTGGATAGCTCTGTAGATAATGAGGTCTGCACTTTCCTCAGCCACTATTGTACTACACGAACCCCCGGACACCGCTTCATCCGACAATGATAATCATGCCAGAGGCAGCAGCAGTGACACACAGCTGTAAATAGCCAAATAAAAGGCTTCTCCTACAGAGACCTGGCCCAAGATGTACTGTGCTGTGATCTCGGCCTGCTGCACACAGCCTCTGTGCTCTGATGAACAGATCAGACGAGGAACAGCGAGCTGATCGGCAACCAGGATGCATATGTGGTCCGTGGGCGGGTTTGAAAATTTGGTCACACATACAGCTTAGGTCTTAATGAACATAAAAAAATGCAGTGGCAGCATGTGTGAAAAGAAAATGAACCCAGGACACAAGTGTGTGCATGTGTGTTTGTGTGTGTAAGTGGATTTTTTTTTTTTTTTTGAGTTAAGGGAGAAAGATATCTATCAGCACAGCCAGGCTGTAAATTAGATTGTCACTGGCGTCCATTTGCTGTTGACATAGTAATTTACTGTTCTCATAAGGTGAGGTCAGTACACCTCGCTGATGGTAGCCTAGGGGAGGTTGTGCGTGTGAGCATGTAAACAAGAATATCTTGACACATACAAAATTATTAGAGTGGGAGCGAAGCAGCATACGGAGCTATACATGCTCCATAGATCATCAAAGGGAGAATGATTGACGCCATGTTTTCTTTAGAACACCTTCCACTGAGAGTCCCACCCTTATGCCTCGGTCACAACCGGCTGTACGTGCTCCTACGGCCGGTCTACGTGCAAGAAACGCATGGAGGGCACGCGTGAAACGCACGGAGGGCGCGCGTGTGACGTGCTGATTTTCGAGCCGTAGACTGGCTGCAGAGGTTCTTTGTCATGTCAAACAAACTCTACGGACGCTTACGTTTTTTTCAGGTTGCAAGACAAACTTAAGGCCAACGTGCGTCTTTCTCCACGAACAAAAAAAACGCAGCGATTTGGGAAACGCCAAAAATCGCATGGCCAAAAAATCGTACATCCGGTTGTGACCTAGGCTTTAATTCACAGTGAGTGGGCATGGCCCATGTCAGGTTCTGATAGGACTGGAGAGAGAAACAGTGGACATGATGTAAACACTGATAACCCTGCTTTGTGTCTGGCCTTTGCCCGATTAGTGTTGCATTTCAGAACATTTCTATCCCAGCCCTTCACATGTCTACATGCCAGGACAGATATTGTAGCTCAGTGAGAGATGTGGGGGATGTGACACAACTGTCTGTTGCTTCCATTTCCAAGCTAATTTGACGATTAATTAGTGTGATACTGCCAAAGCTTAATGCAATAGTATCAGCTTTACAGTTGTGTATAATTTCTGATTTTGTTGTTTCAGTGACTGAAAAAGCTTTGAAATATGATAAAGATTTTGCTCAAAGTGAGAACAATGTTGTACAGTAAACATGTGGATGCACAGGGTAGCAGCTATCACTCTTAAAATAAGCCTTGCCCCTACATTCTACCCCAACTTTGACCTCCAATTGCATATTTTGCTCTTTTTCAGTGACTGAAAATCAAATCACCTATGAAACACACACACACACACACACACACACACACACACACACACACACACACACACACACACACACACATATCCATTATATCTACATTCACTAGATATGAGCAATTGTGCATTCTGATTGGCTACTCTACTACTCGGCTATCAGCTCATATACTGTGAGTAGAGAAAAACAAAATGGCAGAGCGTGTTGCTGAACCAACCGAGAGTGAAATAAAAACTCTACTTGAAAACAAAACCCACAAAAAATACACAGTAAGCAACAAAATATGGTATAAAAGTATTTGATGGTAAGAATGCATCTTTTTTTTGTTTTTCAAGAATTAGCATTGTAGCATTTTGAATAAATTGCTACTGTCATTTTGCCGGTTTGTTTGCATTCTAAGCGGAAATGATTTTGTTGGACGTTTTGTATAAAGTTTTTATTTATCGAATTTGGACAAAATAAAAATGATCTGTTTCTCAAACTCCAGTAAAAGTGGAGAGACTAAAACAGTTATTCCACTCAATCTTGTCGTACGTGGATTATAGTCAACTCGGCACTACTCATGTCGTCGGCTATCAGCTCACGTACGAATCGATTTCGTATAGTAGTTCTGTTGGTATTTGAACCAGATTCCTTGATGATTAAATATTTAAGTAGTTACCCCTTAGTTTGTCATCCAATGTCAGAAAATCTAGACGCACCACTTCACTGAAAAAATCCACCTGTTCTGGTGTGTATACTGAAACTCAGACACATGCAGGCAGTCTCTTTGCTCCTCTTCCTGTGAGGTGGATAGTGCGGACAGCCAAAACCACCGGACACAGAGCCTCCACTGTTCTTCACAAAGATCTCCATACTCAGCCTGCCATTAGCCATAAAGATGGATGATGTCAGGTCGGTGGAGGGTCAAGCTAAGTGTAGAGAGGACCAAGCTGCGCTGTCAACGCTGAGCCAAGAAAACTCTTTTGGACTGTCCCCAGATCAGCACCTCATCGCCAAATATAAACTTTAACCATGGCAAAAAAATCTGTGCGACTGATCGCAAAACAGTGGTCAGGGACAGCTTCAATCAGCACTGCTGCTGCTGACAGCCTGAAGCTCTCAGGTCAAACTGGTCAAATTGTATTGCGGCCTCCAGAGCTCAGAACTCACTCTTGGCAGGAGCCGGCAATCTCAGATTGAGATAAGAGTGTCAGGGTGGACTGAGACAGAGACCTCTTGAGGATCCATCCTACTGACTCACTAACACTGAGAAAGCCATCGAATAGTTCCTTCATCTCTCTATCACGATGGGTGAATTTTACTCATGAGGCTCAAGCATGTGACAAATATGGACAGGTCATATGACCCGCAGTAAAACTCAACCTGAAAGTGAAACACCCCTGGGGCAAGGCACCCAATGCTCAAAAATCTGTGCAATTTGAGAATAATTTAGTTATTTTAATAATGTATTGCTTTTGGTCCATGTTTAGGGTGTCAGCGAGTGTTGTGGTCTCAAGCCGTTGCTCTGTCATGTGCTGGTTAGTATGCTTGATGAGAAGCAGCTCTTGGAATTTATTTTTGGAGGTTGCTGTGTCATTGAGGTCTGTGTGTGTGTATATATATATATATATATATAGTTAGAGGAGAAACAAGGGCCCAGTGAGGACCCAATGCTGGGTGCGGTACATGTGAGCATGACAGTTGATTTGGGTTGCTCTTTAAGTCAAAGACTTTGATGTGTGCAGTGTGGTGTACAAGATTTTATATCTATTTCTGTTCTCTTCAAACTATAATTTTTTTCTTTTCTTTTCTTTTTTTCCCCCTTATTGTTGATCCTCACCTCCACAGTGTTATGCACTTCAACATGCACTTCCACACACCGCTGGGTCTTAAATTTAGAGACTGACTAAATGTGGTGTGGGTGGACACTTCTTAAAATCTTTCTTTTGCTCAATTACTTCATCACCAAACAAGGAACTTCCACTATTTTCCTGTGTTAGGAAGGATGTGTGTGTGTGTGTGTGTGTGTGTGTGTGTGTGTGTGTGTGTGTGTGTGTGTGTGTGTGTGTGAGAGAGAGAGACAGATGGACAGACAGACAGTTTTCAACAGGAAATCAGTCATAAGACTAGCTGATGGTACTATGCAAGGCAATGTATCCCAACTGACCAGAGACGTTGGTATCCATGCAACACCAGTCTGGCGTGACTTAAATCAACCAGTATGAAAACATGAAAAAGAAAAAGCCTTTATTTGTCACGTGTACACTCAAGCACGGCAAAATTCTTCCTCTGCATTTAACCCATCTGAAGCAGTGAAGACATGCATGCACACACACAAGTGAGCAATGAACACACACACACACGCACACGCACACACACACACGCACATGCACATATACTCAGAGCAGTGGGCAGCTATGCTACAGCACCCGGGGAGCAGTTGGGGATTAGTTGCCTTGCTCAAGGGCACTTCAGCCATGGATATAGAAGGAAATGAAAGTGCTGTTCATTCATTCAACTCCAGAAATCGAACTGGTGACCCTTTGGGCCACATCTGAACATTTGGTAGCTCCATTTTTTTTTTAATTTGTGCGTCTTGACCTTGCTGATCATTTCTTGTCCTGTTGTCAAGTCCATGTTCATTAATCTCAGCTCAGCTATGTGTTGCCATATCCATCTCCATCTCCTTCACTTACCCTCCATTTATATCTAAACCTTTGCTCAGCATTTTAGGGTTGTGCTACATCTGTATTTTATGCAAGTGTTTTTAGCCTGAAGGCCTCTCGGTGGTATTGGGTTCATGACTCGGCACCACACTAAAGACACTGTTGGCAATTAGAGGAGCCATGTGCTCTCTCTCTCTCTCTCTCTCTCTCTCCCCCGCTCTCTCTTTCTCTCTATCTATCATAACTGTTTTATTACAATGTTATTAACATGGGTGAGGTGGCTCTCACTTTCCAGAAATACTCTCAAACTGAACCTTTGTTTTTGTTTTGTTGTTTTTCACTAATGGACGTTGGCGTGGTGTTTGAGTGTGTCTCCTTCACCTTGTCTTTTTCTATCTATCTATCTATCTATCTATCTATCTATCTATCTATCTATCTATCTATCTATCTATCTATCTATCTATCTTATTTATAATAACTTTTATTACAGTGTTATTAACATGGGTGAGGTGGCTCTCGCTTCCCAGAAATACTCTCAAACTGAACCTTTTTTGTTTGTTTTTGTTTGTTTTTCGGTAATGGACGTTGGTGTGGCGTTTAAGTGTGTCTCCCCTTTGCCTTGTCTTTTTATATCTATCTATCTATCTATCTATCTATCTATCTATCTATCTATCTATCTATCTATCTATCTATCTATCTATCTATCTATCTATCTATCATAACTGTTTTATTACAATGTTATTAACATGGGTGAGGTGGCTCTTGTTTTCCCGAAATACTCTCAAACTGAACCTTTTTTGTTTGTTTTTCGGTAATGGACAGTGGCGTTGCGTTTGAGTGTGTGTCTCCTTCGCCTTGTCTTTTTATATCTATCTATCTCATTTATTTATATATAATATCTGTTTTATTACAATGTTATTAACATGAGTAAGGCGGCTCTTGCTTTCCGGAAATACTCTCAAACTGAACCTTTTTTGTTTGTTTTTCAGTAATGGACATTGGCGTTGCATTTGAGTGTGTGTCTCCTTTGCCTTGTCTTTTTATATCTATCTATCTCATTTATTTATATATAATAACTGTTTTATTACAATGTTATTAACATGAGTGAGGCGCCTCTCGCTTTCCGGAAATACTCTCAAAGTGAACCTTTTTTGTTTGTTTGTTTGTTGGTAATGGACATCGGCGTGGTGTTTGAGTGTGTCTCTCCTTTGCCTTGTCTTTTTCTATCTATCTATCTATCTATCTATCTATCTATCTATCTATCTATCTATCTATCTTATTTATAATAACTTTTATTACAGTGTTATTAACATGGGTGAGGTGGCTCTCGCTTCCCAGAAATACTCTCAAACTGAACCTTTTTTGTTTGTTTTTGTTTGTTTTTCGGTAATGGACGTTGGTGTGGCGTTTGTGTGTGTCTCCCCTTTGCCTTGTCTTTTTATATCTATCTATCTATCTATCTATCTATCTATCTATCTATCTATCTATCTATCTATCTATCTATCTCATTTATTTATATATAATAACTGTTTTATTACAATGTTATTAACATGAGTGAGGCGGCTCTCGCTTTCCGGAAATACTCTCAAACTGAACCTTGTTTGTTTGTTTGTTTGTTTTTTGGTAATGGACATTGGCATGGTGTTTGAGTGTGTCTCCTTCGCCTTGTCTTTTTATATCTATCTATCTACCTATCTACCTATCTATCTATCTATCTATCTATCTTATTTATTTATATATAATAACTGTTTTATTACAATGTTATTACCATGAGTGAGGCGGCTCTTGCTTTCCGGAAATACTCTCAAACTGAACCTTGTTTGTTTGTTTGTTTGTTTGTTTGTTTTTTGGTAATGGACATTGGCGTGGTGTTTGAGTATGTGTCTCCTTTGCCTTGTCTTTTTATATCTATCTATCTATCTATCTATCTATCTATCTATCTATCTATCTATCTATCTATCTATCTATCTATCTATCTCATTTATTTATAGATAATAACTGTTTTATTACAATGTTATTAACATGAGTGAGGCGACTCTCGCTTTCCGGAAATACTCTCAAACTGAACCTTGCTTGTTTGTTTGTTTGTTTGTTTGTTTTTCGGTAATGGACGTTGGCGTGGCGTTTGAGTGTGTGTCTCCTTCGCCTTGTCTTTTTATAACTCGGCCGAGCGCTCCTCTTTAATCACACACCGGGAGGGAGGAGGGAGAGAAGGAGGGAGGGATGAAGGCGGACCGAGGCGCTGCGTGTGTGTGTAACGCGATAGCTGCGCCGTCCCGATGCCATTACACTCTCTCTCTCTCTCTCTCTCACACACACACACACACACACACACACACACGCTGTCGGCTGCAGCTCGGAGCCACATCACACACACACACGCGCGCGCGCGCTCTCTCTTCCACAGTGCCGTGGAGGAGCGCGAGCGGACAGCTCCGGACATGCACGCGCTCCACCACAGAACGCACGACTGAGCCCCGATCACCACCGGCAGACACCTGATGCCATTTGGATCGGACCGGATTGCATCGGATCGGAAAGGAGCTTCACACTTCACTCACTTTCACAACCAGCTCGAGGAAATCAAAAAGGGACTCGAACTTAACGCAGCCTGTTTCTCACAGTTTGGCGCTCACACTGCCGTGGTTCATAGCCAGACTTCGAGAAAAGTTATTTAGAAAGCTGATTATTATTATTATTATTATTATTATTATTATTATTATTAGCCTGTACAGCGTCATGGACACACTGCTGCCGCACGCGCTGATCTGAGTTTCCGTGCGTGCGCGTGGAACCGGAGAGAGAGAGAGAGAGAGAGAGGGGTGATCAGGTCCAGTGCTGAAGAGCTCTTCTCGGTGGATAAACCCGTTTCTGACAGAGAGAGAGAGAGAGAGAGAGAGAGAGAGGGGTTCAGAAACCAGACCCCACTTCCACGCTGCCCCTCTCAGGGTGGCACATTTCACCTGGAAAGATGGATTTAGCCACCAGACTGTATGGATGCTTACTCTTATTTTATTTCTCAGCACTGGTTCATGGAGATGAGGGTAAGTTCAGGAGGAGGATTTATTCCAAACCATTCACATTTTCCTCCACATCTGTATGCAACAGAGGGATGTTTTTTATTTATGCTTTTATTATTTGCTTTATAGCTTCCTGTGTGAACAGTCTCTCTCTCTCTCTCTCTCTCTCTCTCTCTCTCTCTCTCTCTCTCTCTCTGTACGTGTGTGTGTTTTATTCCCCGAACATGTTTGGGGGAAATCTAGAGGCAACTGGTGTTAAATCATCAATACCTTTCAAAGATGACGGAATAACATAGCATTTTTTTCTTGAGCGAAAAGGAATGTAGAAACATCTCCATGAGGATAGTAAAAGCTTTTTCACTACGAGATGTGTCAGTATAATATAATGTGTAGCAGTCACTACAGAGCTGTAGAGAACAGTGTGGTAGAGGAGCGCACACTCAAGAACCATCAAAACCCCCGAGCTGGTCTTATTGATATTATTTTATTTCAGTTCATTTTATTTGAGCACTTCGACATCAGCGAAAGCTCGTTCTGCACAGTTCAGTTGAAGCTCGTTTAGCTTTATTTTAGGAAAAATATGTTACAGCCTGCATCACACCGGGGAAGTGAGTGGTGTGTGACTTGACTTGGTCGCACACTTTGATTAAATCCAGCTCTATCTATCTATCTATCTATCTATCTATCTATCTATCTATCTATCTATCTATCTATCTATCTATCTATCTATCTATCTATCTATCTATCTATCATGAATGGGATCGTTTTCCAACCTTCATTAAGTAACCGTGTATTAGACTATTTAGCTATGCGTCCAGTGCCAGCACACTCCGTTCTTCCATTTTTCTTCACCACTTTCTGGTCCAGGTTTGTGTTTGAGGTCTCACAGCTTTCTGCCCACAACCACCGATTCTGTATTAATCAATTTTATTTATTAATTAACCCCTACACTTGTGGAGGTCCACACTCTTCTGCATCAAGATTCAGTGTTCTGAGTCCTTGTACCTGTGTGTGTGTGGGGGGGACATGAACATGTTCCCAATCAAGTCCAAGTCCAGTGTTTAAGAGGAAATCCATGCACACAAGACCTAAAACATGCCGAGCTCCGATCCCTAGTAGATCTGTTTATTTCACTCCAGCAGCTATTATTTGTATTAGTGATGGATTTATTGTTCTTCTCATGTGCATGGAAAGCTTCTGATATAAAGAGCTCCATGTCCTAGATGTGAATTGTAATGAACAGATGAACCTGTCCAAGTCAGCGTTATGAAGTCAGGTTGGGTTCACGGCGGCGTTCGGGATGATCTTTTTACAAAATTTCATCATAACCACATGCATTTTTATTTTGCTCGGCTTTTCTTAAAAATATCTTAAAAGTTGAAAAATTGATAATTTTATTTTCTTAAAACTTGAGTTTGGCTGTCTTTAAATCTATGAATACTAAAGTGGAACATCGAGTCGTTGAATTTATTTAGTTTAATTTTGACCCTGGTTTTAGTAAAAATCAGTTTTACGTGTCGATAAATTTACTTCCCTGGTTACAGGCTAAATAGTGTCTTGTTTTTATTCATTTCGGGCTTGAGGTGTAGCATCTGATCCACAAGGGGCTTTTCCTCAGGGATCCTTTCTGAAAGTGCAGATCTCTCCCCCAACAAACAGCCACTTCATTAGTCCAGTTATCCTTCTGAATGACTGCGTCGGATCTGTTAATGCCAAAGAGACAGGGTGAGGAAGAAAAACTGTTCCAAAAGAGGGTACGTATTTTTGTAGGGTGGCAGTCATGCTGAAAGCTGCTGTGTTTGCGACGTGCGACAGAAGACTAGAGCTTGCACTGAGCTTAGGGGTAGATGAACGGTACACTGGGATTAGTCCTTTTGATTTGGGAATCAGAAAGGACAGGAGAGACCTAGGGTTCACTTGACCTGGTTGAAGAAGCAGTGCAGTCACTGGGGAGATGTGATAGCATGGGAGAGATTAAGCTCTTCATTTCAGCGATGAAAAAGCTGAAAGTCCGATTGGTGGAAATGGAAAACCGTGTCAGTCAGTCGCTACGGTTTCGCTAGTAGCTCTGATCATTTCACCAGATTTGATCACAATTTTTGTATCTCTGTGCGTGCGCGCGTGCGTGCATGTACTTGCTCTCTCAGTGTAATCACTGATGCTTATGCGCTGCACGTCTTTGGCCAATCGTTGGGTCACCTGTGCCTACAGGCGGTGCTGGTGGTGTTCATAGGCTGGGGCAAATACATACACTCACCTGGCCACCTGCAGAGCACCAGCACTGTAAACAAGCACCAACACGGCGTGTGCAGGCTGCTGCTCGTGGCATTTGCACAGCGTGGCTGGAATTTAGCTTTAATATCTGGCCTTGTTATGTTTTCTGTGTGCTTTCAGTTGGCTCATAGTAGGTTGGCTGCACTTTCGGCTGCCTTTCTGATGGGACTTGGAAAATGTTTATACTTTCTAGCCAGTTGTTTCACAGGATTCCAAGGGGATATGATCTCTTTAAAATTTCATCGGAGGGTTGTATCGCTCTCCTGCTAAACCCATTTGTCATTTTATGCTTTTGCCAACTCACAAAAAAGGATTTGGATGTCCGTCCCTTCCGATGTGCTTTTCTTAAATATCACTTGGGTTTTCTTCTGTGCTGTTTCCGCTTTTGCTAAAGTAAGTCAACAGTGTGTTTTTTCAACCCAACTGTCCCTATGTGTGTGTGTGTGTGAGAGAGAGAGAGAGAGATAGGGGAGAGGTGTATAGTCAGGTTCAGTCCAGCCTCTCCTCTTATTTCTCTATACTGTTGACACACACACTGATGAGACACAGATGTAAAACTTTGGCAGCCACTATGCAACACCAGTGTGTGTGTGTGTGTGTGTGTGTGTGTGTGTGTTAACAGCGGACTCACAGGAGAGAGAGATCAGTGCGTTCCTTGCATACGGAGCAAACCCTCAGTCAAGGTTATGCCATGGAACACTGTGGATAGTCAAGAAGCCAAAGCTCAGTTGAAAAATGCCCTGAATGGTGAACCCTCTCTTTGTTGTCTTCCCTCATATTTATTGCCACCCCAGAGTACAAATTCAGAGGTAAAGCGAGAATAATTGCCGTAGGTTGAGTGGCAACCCCGTTAGAACAGCATCTGCTGCTGTCAGATCTAATTGAGTAGAATTGGATAAATGTGTGGTATCTGTGCAAACAACAGGCATTATGGAGATTGTCGTTGCTTTGTCTTGTCGCTTTGTTTTTAACATCTCTTTTCTGCAGAACAATAAAATCCTCTTTAAAGGAGCATGAGCTTCTAAATTTGCTGAAAAGAAGGTCGGCTATTTGCATTTGGGCGGGTAAACAACTAATTTTTTCATTCTATCTCTGTTTTCGTCTCTCTTTTTTTTTCTTCTCAGGAGGTGATAGCAAGGAATGTGCTGAAATAGTGCTATCGTAATGAAATTCAAAACAAGAAAGGAAGCCATAAATAAAGCAGCTCTGTTCTCCTTCTTTGTACCGTTTACTGTTCTTTATGGCTTGAGAAGGGGTGATGAATGAGATAAGTTTAGGGTTGCATGCGTACGTACAGGCAGCAAGTGCAGCTCTATAATCAGATCCGAGCGCAGTGTTGCCTTACTAAAGAAAGGAAATGTGGGAAAAAAACCTGAAAGCCTGTATTGACAAATCATTGATCTGCTCTATTTCTAGCCAGAGAAACATCTCAATTCAGCAGATCTTCATGCTGACGGAGACTGTCGCGTTTGCATCTGCTTGCATGTGCACGCGGGTAATAAAAGGCCGCTCTTTGGTGCAATCAATCAGTCCTCGGTTGATCAGTTTATGGGAAAGAGAAAATTATTTTGAGCTTTTATGTGGACGCTACTAAGGTATGCTGCAACCATTCCACTGTCAGCAAGCCATAATCTCTTATTTTTACCGAGACACTCCGCAATGCAACTATGCATCATCCTTTAATTCAAATCTAGTTTCGAAACACACATCATTCAGCATTATTGCGCTGTTCAGGAAAAGGAAATGCAGCGTTTCAGAATCTCTGTAGTACAGTTCTGGACGTTTGCATCTACTATAAAAATCTACACATCACTTTAATGGCATCGTAGCAGTTTTACACGTAAACGCACACACACACACACCAAGCTTTGAGTGTTTTCTTGCCGTTGCCCCAGTCCCTGAGGCTGTGTGTTGCTCTGATAGCATGTGGCACAGCGTGTAGATGGATCGACTCCTTTAGCAGCACAGGCACAATAATTCATGAGGCCATCACACTGCACAACAGCCTTCTCTCTCTCTCTGAAATAAATTCTCACACAGTGGCAAGCTGGTGCTGCTGAGACCTGGAGCCAGGAGAGGAAGAGCACCCCCTAATGAGAGTCTGCAGCCCGTCGAACCTATATGCACACACACTCGTGTAGAACACAGCCTGTTGAGAAAGTGTTGAGGTGGCAGGATTTCAAGCACAAAACCCTGTACAGGCTAAACAGCCCTGAAAGAGCTGCAGGCAATGGTGGGGTCCCTTAATTGCTGTCAAACAGGCAGAAGTGTTTCAGGCTATTTCTTTATGTTGTTATTGTACATATCATGTGTGTGTGTGTGTGTGTGTGTGTGAAAGAGATGCAGTGGAGTGCTCTGTGTCCACTGGGGAAATGAGAGAAGGGCAACCTGGCATATCAAATGCAATGGAGCAGAAAGCACACCTTTAAATTTCAAAAATGTCCAAATGTCACCTCTTGAAAGTCTATTACATCTCCTCCATCTGGGTCTTTTTTTCCAATATTTGACATGAAGAGCTTTGGAGAAGGGTCAACATCTTAGTCGTCTGGATAAAAGTTGGGGTAAAAGTAAAAAAAAAAAAAAATCTACAGGGACAGTCATTTAGAATGTCATGTGAATGATATGAGTGCTGAGGTAAACTTTTGGAATCTTCATATCACCTGAGCAAGCACATTTGTCATGGATACAAGTTCACGATGCACAAACCAGTCACTTCCTCTGAACCCATTCCCAGTATTCCCAACTGAGCTTCTCCATGTAACACTGGATCAACCTGAGATTCGTATATTTATGTACATGTGTGAGGTTGCGGGCAGCACGGTGGTGTAGTGGTTAGCGCTGTCGCCTCACAGCAAGAAGGTCCTGGGTTCGAGCCCAGCGGCCGGCGAGGGTCTTTCTGTGCGGAGTTTGCATGTTCTCCCCGTGTCCGCGTGGGTTTCCTCCGGGTGCTCCGGTTTCCCCCACAGTCCAAAGACATGCAGGTTAGGTTAACTGGTGACTCTAAATTGACCGTAGGTGTGAATGTGAGTGTGAATGGTTGTTTGTCTCTGTGTGTCAGCCCTGCGATAACCTGGCGACTTGTCCAGGGTGTACCCCGCCTCTCACCCATAGTCAGCTGGGATAGGCTCCAACTTGCCTGCGACCCTGTAAAACAGGATAAGCGGCTACAGATAATGGATGGATGTGTGAGGTTGCGTTGGTGTGCTTACTGTATGTATGTAAGTCCTTGCTGAAGCATTTTACCGTGTATTTTTATACCAGAATGTTTGTGATGCATCAAGTCATGAGAGTCATTTCCCTCCTATCAGTGTTGGGCATGACTGCAGTTTATCAGACCTTCTTCCCACTTGATGAATCTTTAATATGCTGTGTTTTTCTCAAATCTAAAATATGCAGCTCCTGAGAATTATAGCACCGCAACCTGCACTGGGAAACAATAAATGAAAACATTATCAATTATTTGAGCTGCGAGACCTGAAGTCATGTAATAGATAAGCCTGGTAAAACAGATCAAGGCTGAGGAGAGAGAGAGAGAGAGAGAGAGGGCATGAAAGAATGAATGAAAGAGTGCCCTCTCTGCGATCCGTGTGCAGAAAGGCGTCTTTGTGGCCAAATGCTGATCTCACAGCATTAAGGTGACCTTTGACCTGAAGCAGACACACAGCCTGTATGTCGTTTCCTGTCACAGGATAGTGACACTGTGTACTAGAATGGTTATTATTCTTAAGATGTGGAGATTGAATCAGAGATCACGTCCCAGTGTTTGCAAATGGCCCGTCCTTGCTTTTATATGACAGGACACAGGGACTGGCTGATTGGCACAGGACAAATAGTCTTTAATCATGTCTGTCAAGCATGTACGCACTGATTCATACGAGGATTTATTGAGTCACTTGAATCATCCATTGTTTCAAGTGATGATTCATGTAGTTTAACAATATGGATCCTGTTGAATCACTTGTGTTGAATCATTTGAACTGAATCTGACCTTTGCTTCAATTCCAGAGCCGTGTGGTGGGCACCGGGATGCAAGTGATGCAGGATATATCACCACGCCTGGTTACCCACAGGAGTACCCACCTCACCAGGACTGCCGCTGGATCATCACGGCTCCAGAGCCTTCGCAGCGCATTGTCCTCAATTTTAACCCCCACTTTGAGCTTGAGAGGCTGGACTGCAGGTTAGGGGACATTTTACACACACACACACACACACACACACACACACACACACACACACACACACACACACACACACACACACACAAATAATTACAAATAATACATTCTCAAGTGCTTTAATAACTGCTTACATATGAAAAGTCTACATTATGTAAGACGTTGTCTAACAAAGGTATTTATCAGACTTGTAGTACTCGAGTCCGACTCGTGCCCTAATTTTAAGGACTCGTGACTCGACTTGGACTTCAGCACTGGTGACTTGGACTCGGACTCATGCATTAACTGCATTCGGACTCATAAATTAGAGACGAAGACTTGGATTTTTTCTTTTTTTTGTAACATGCCATAATAATTTGGCATAAGATATTTATATCTACATTAATTTTTGTACTAATTTCATACAAGAGTGTCACACCTGCGCGCCTTGGCACGTGCATCAGATAGACTCTCGTGCGCGCTCTGGATAGCGCGCGCACCAAGCGGACTCTCACGCGCGTGCCGTAAACGACTCGCACCTGCACAGGATTAAGGCGCAATCAGCGCACCGATATAAAACCTGTGAAAACACGCTTACTTTGCGAAGTATTGAGTTGCATTGCTGAGACATTACCGAGCCATATTTCCTTGTTTGGTTTCCTGATCCCTGATTTCTTGTTTCTCGTCTTTGATTCTGCCGAGTCTACGATAGCCTGTTTGTGCCTCGCTCGACCTATTGCCTGTTTGACTGTTTTACGATTTTGCCTGCCGTTCTGGATTGTTTACCCTCTTCACTTGTATTAATAAACACACCTTCTGCACTTCCATTCATCTCCCAACCATCTCTGATAGAAAACTTCACACTCCCTGAGAAAGAGAAGCACATTCACCTGTTCATACGTCATGTTCAGGAACAAACTAATGTTAATGGCACTAAAACAGCCACCGTCAAATGGTGCGGTTGGAGTTTTGTTCTCGGACTCGACTCGGATCGATATTGGACTCGACTCGAATTTTTTTTTCATGACTTGGACTTGACTCGGACTCGAGGTTTAGTGACTCGACTACAACACTGGTATTTATAGAACCTATATATGTGATGTACTCTGTTAAACCTGTTATGAAGCACAAACGTAAGTTACAGATATTGAACTGGTCTTTTCCTGAAGTGTGAGAGATATGAATCACGTAGCAGATGGAGGTTTTTAAAATTGTTAGTAGATTTAGGGCAGAAGGCTGCTGATATTCACTGCTTTTTTTATGAGCTATTTCATGTCACAAGACCATAGTGCTCTTTCTTTCTTTCTTTCTTTCTTTCTTTCTTTCTTTCTTTCTTTCTTTCTTTCTTTCTTTCTTTCTTTCTTTCTTTCTTTCTTTCTTTTTTGAAACTGTTACATTTGAACAGAGCCTCCAATCTGGCACCAAACTGAACTTGGAAGATCTCCCAGTGCTCAACTGGAGACTATTGAGTCTGGCTTGCAGGCACCTTAAAAAACGCCTGTGAGGTCTACATTTTAATTAAATATACAGTAAACAAAGCATTACTGAATCCCAGAGATTTATGGAAATGTACAGTACAGATTTGAGAGCAGGCCACAGGCTTGGTGGCTGCTGTGGTGAGTACACCCCCTGTTGGTCAGTATTGGAAATGCATGGATGATGAATCAGAAATGAAATGTATTTTTGCATATTTCTCTGCTAACACAGTGTTATTTATTGAAGTAAGACTTCACTATAGAATAATATGGAATTACTAGGTCTGCCACTTCAAGCTTTCTGAAGCTAGATTAACATTTTTACGATATCAATAATACATAGCTATGTACTGTATAAAGAGGCTTGACATTTCTTTGTAAGAATTAGAGCATTAATATTTTACCAGCTGTTGTTGAAAGACTTCCCTGTCAGTGCTCTCTGTCTCAGCTAACACAAAATGAGAGGAGAGGGAGGGATGTAGGTTTTGATCCATCTCGCATTCAGCTATTTTAGTTACTCCAGAGTGATTTGTACCTTGCTGCCATATTTTGTACTTTTCCTTGCTTTGGCTTGGTTTTTTATAAGAGTCAGAATGTTCCATTACATTGCACGTCTCATCTGGAGAGATTTTTTTTTTAACACAAATGCATTAGTAAACACTACTTTGTAGGAAGACTCATTTATTTATGGAGACCTGGTGCACGCCATTCTTTTCGGAAAACAGGTCAGTGAGCTTTTTCTCCAGTTACTGGGAAAGAATGTTCTTAGGTTTAGGTAAACAAAACTAAGACCAGCAGCTCGGAACGTTTCTTTTCCATCCCAGTCCCATTTTCCTCCCAGCTGTTATATTGCAACTTCACAATTTTCTCCACAAAGAGAATGAACACTGTTTAAAATGTAGTGTGCTGTTCTTGCACTGCTCAGAAGAGAAGTGGTACATGTTGGCACACTGTGACATGTTGGAATGCCTGCTTGGTGTATGGCCAGAGCTGAAAATGAGCTGAAAGCTGGTGGCTTGGGTAGAGATGTGGGGAAACTACAGAATTTGTCAGACTGAGATTTTAACGACAGTATTAACTTGGGATGCTGGTTAACTAACTAACCAGGGATACAAATATCAGATCTGAAACCAGATAGTTCTTGTTCCTGTTCCAGCTGATGATCAGCAAGTTTCTGTTGGCAAGTTATATGAAACGTTAGAGGTATGATTGTAGTGTGGTTTAGGGCAAGCTGCATCCTGTGTTCATGATAAATGTTCTGTCAGTCAGCATGACATGTTTGTGGCATATAATGCATCTGTACTTTTACATCAGACCAGAATATATTTCTCATCTCATTATCTCTAGCAGGCAAGCTGGAGCCTATCCCAGCTGACGACGGGCGAAAGGCGGGGTACACCCTGGACAAGTCGCCAGGTCATCACAGGGCTGACACATAGACACAGACAACCATTCACACTCACATTCACACCTACGGTCAATTTAGAGTCACCAGTTAACCTAACCTGCATGTCTTTGGACTGTGGGGCGAACCGGAGCACCCGGAGGAAACCCACGCGGACACGGGGAGAACATGCAAACTCCGCACAGAAAGGCCCTCACCGGCCACGGGGCTCGAACCCAGGACCTTCTTGCTGTGAGGCGACAGCGCTAACCACTACACCACCGTGCCGCCCCAGAATATATTTTACATGGATATTTTATTTTTTTGTATTTTATCCAATATGATTTACAAATGAGCAGTTAAGAGTCATGGCAGTTTGGCAAAGCGAGGATTTGAACTCACAATTCACCTTCCAATCAGTAGCCTAATTCTTTTAAATATTGAATAAGTCTGATCCCAAACCAGCCAGCATTTAATGCCAGAATCTGATTGTCCGTCCATCCATCCATTATCCATAACCGTTTATTCTGTGCAGGGTCACGGGCAAGATGGAGCCTATCCCGGGTGACTATGGGCCAGAGGCAGGGTACACCCTGGACAAGTCGCCAGGTCATCGCAGGGCTGATACATCGCGACAAACGACCATTCACACTCACATTCACACCTATGGTCAATTTCGAGCCACCAATTAGCCTAACCTGCATGCCTTTGGACTGTGGGGGAAACCGGAGCACCCGGAAGAAACCCACACAGACACGGGGAAAACATGCAAACTCCGCACAGAAAGGCCCCCATCGGCCACTGGGCTCGAACCCAGAACCTTCTTGCTCTGAGGCAACAGTGCTAACCACTACACCACTGTGCCACCCCATATCTGATTTGTTACATCTCTAAATTCCAAAATGATGTTTCCCCTGATTTCCTCTTTTGTTTACTGCATTTCCCTGTATCATTAAGTTTCTTTTCTGGATCCAGATGGCTGAATTAAGGGCAGAGCAGCTCGTACTGACGCAGCTTTTATAGCTAACCACGATCTTAAGTGAGAAAGTGCAGTCAACACAAGTGTCTCATTAAAAACAAATAATAAAACTTGCACCCAGTGGCACATGGTAACACAGGCCCCATTCACAGCTCTTTCGCTTGAGGTTTTCTATCTTACTTCTTTGCTAAACATCTTCATGAGAGTAAATAGTGTGTCCTAGTGAGAGAGATAGCTGAAGGGGCTGCCATATTGGATATATTTAACAGTGACATCTTTGTGAAGAGGACAGGCATTTCTATTGTAGCATACATGCTAATAGTTAGGCATCAATATGCCGCGCGCGTGTGTGTGTGTGTGTGAGAGAGAGAGAGAGAGGGAGTGTCAGGGGATTTTGAAGATGAATTAAAAGCAGTATTGTACTGATGGCTCCTGTAGTGACAGCCCCTCAGGCTGGAGTCCAGACTCAGAGGAAGCTGAAAAACAGCACACTCACCCGTACACACAGGAGTAGAGGGGATTCCTCTACACTGCTCACGGTAGACTACATAACCATTTAGCTAGCAAAGGCCACTTAGCCTGTGGGAGTGTGTTTCTTTAGCTTACTCCGTGTGTACAGTATATGCACACTGTCTAATTTGGTGCTTATTTAAAGGAGAACTGAAGTCATTTTTAAACTTGCTTTATTTCTTAATTAACACGTTATTTAATTATGTTTTTGGTTTTAGTAACCTTATATCGTGACTCATATTGGCAACTAATTGCAATTAAATATTATACTTATCGGCCTATTCGGTTTTTAGCCGTGTTGAATTTAGTTCGTTTGGTCCACGGCAGGCGTCGCTTATCCGCGCGATCTTCACCAGACTTGTGCGAAACTTCGAAACGTGAAGTGTCAGCCAGGTGTCAGTGCCGCCATTTTGAAAACTGTTTTCCAAACGAAATGTTGCACAAAAATGAGTTTAAATGACGATTACTGCCTACTTTTTTCAAACTTTCCTCATTGCTATCAAAACAAACAAAACTTCCGGCTTGATTACGTCAGCATTCGAAAGAGGGCGCGCGCATCTTTTGACAACGTTGGCAGATGTCGGTCACTTTGATTTCCGCTGTACGTTTTACTTCTGTCCTACGATGTCTTGCACAGATCTCAGCGAATCTCGTTTACGGCCATTGCTGTGACATATGGACTGATATATATATTACATAGCATATTTCAAACGCTCATAACTTGCGATAGCAGCGACAAAATAGCTGTCAGAAATGCATTCCTATATTTAATAAAATTAGATAAATAGTATATAATAATAAAATTAGATAAATAATATATTACATAGCATATTTCAAACACTCATAACTTGCGATAGCAGCGACAAAATAGCTGTCAGAAATGCATTCCTATATTTAATAAAATTAGATAAATAGAATTTTGATAATAAAAAATTTGCCTTCGGTTCTCCTTTAAGAGGGTTTACACTGCAAAAAATTGAAAAGTGAATTTGAGGAGAAAATTACATAACACTAGTGAAATCATCTTGCTGCATGGACAGACATTTTTACTTGACAAGACATCTTCGAACAAGTTGGTTGTGATCTAGAACTAGGTTTAATAATCTCAGAACTGGTGTCTTGTATTCTTCTAATAGGAAATGCTAGATCGTTTCAACTATTTCCAAGATATTTTCACTTGTTAAGACATCATTTTTTGCAGTGTAGGAAGAACCATGACTCGTTGACCTGTTATTACATCACAGCATATGATTGTTCACTTCAAGGTGAATCCGTAGCTGCATGCGGCTCCGTTTCACTATACATGAATCACACCATCATTATATGGTGTAGACATTGTGAGCGGCGTGTATATCTGATCTGCAGGCCCCATTTAGCTCTCTCCTGGCCACAAAGCCATTCCTTTAGCAGCTAAGTGCCCTATTTAATTTATTTAACCTGAAGAGTTTTAACTGTCGGTTAATATTATGGAGCGCAGGGATCATGTCAGTTCCAGACAGACAGGTTGAACACAGTCTGGAGTAAATGTAGACACAGGTGTGGCTGTTCCCATTACAGATGTTACCAGACAGAGGGAAAATATGTTTCACCTTGCCCTCATAAAGAGCGTTTAGTCTTTAGCAGGCTGGTCTGCAGTCACACCTTTTGGCTCTCTTTTCCATTTTGTCATCTCCATCTTTGCCTCCTCTCTTTTTTTTTTCCTCCACCATTCCTACTCCCATTAAATTTAAATAAGTCATCCTCAAAGACGTAGCTCATTCTATATTCCAGGTTCTCCGCTTTGGAGTAAAGTGTTGCTGATCCAGCCACACCGCCAGCGTTTAGCATGCTTACTAAAGAGACTGCAGTTTAGATCCTGTAGTTTGTCTAATGAGTAGGGTAAAAACTGCGAAGGCTGTTTTGAACAGTTTTCAAATAGCTGTTGGAGATGCGTGCCAGAGTTCATCTGGAATGAATATGTGCTGAGCAGAGGGAAATGGTGTTAAAATGCAAATACATTCACTCTGCCTCGCAAACAATGGAGCAGAGGAAAAGAGATGAGAAAAAAACGATGATCAGATAGTGTTTTCACATTCTCAACCCAGTTTATCAATAATGAATTGTTTTATTCAAACTGATAACAAAACTGCCTTTTACAGAAATGTGAATTTTCAGATCGGCACATATCGAAATCCTGTTACACAAGACAGGACGCGATGTGTGAAAAATCCCACATGTAATGCATTTGTTTTACCTTTGTTCTCTTTGTCTGCTGATATATTCAGTCAGTTCCACACTCTACACATGATATGCCATTTTAAAGCCAATTATGTTATTTTGTATTCTTAAAGTGCTAGTCTTACGAAAATGACATCATAAAATCCCGGGTTTTCTCTCCCTGTGTCCGAAATCACTCCCGACTCACTATATAGTGAGTTCGCCATTTTGTAGTGCTGTCTGAATGTATAGTGAGAATTATTACACCCTATAGAGTGCACTCAAAGTACAGTATCCCACAATGCATCATGAGATGTATTATGCAATGTATCCTGAGATCGAGATGCTGACCTCTTCTGCTCCTCAGACCTACCTGATCTCTCCTGATGCCCTACACCTCGTTGGAGTCTCATCACATCGCTCCTGTGGAGGACAGTCCCATATGGACAGTCGAAAGTCACACTTGGAAGATGCTCTGGACGCTTACAGTAATGCTTTTATGGCTGAGGACTACAGTTAACTTGATAACTTTAGGACTGCGGTTGTCATGAACAGTTTTGCACTCAAGTTTCTATCAATGAACAGTTTATAACTTCAACAAAACAGACTTCATGTTAAAACTGTTAATGTTATAGTCATGTTGTCTGTTGTTGCCCAAATGAGGATGGGTTCCCTTTTGAGTCTGGTTCCTCTCGAGGTTTCTTCCTCATGTCGTCTGAGGGAGTTTTTCCTTGACACCGTCGCCACAGGCGTGCTCACTGGGGATAGATTAGGGATAAAATTCGCTCATGTTTAAAGTCATTCAAATTCTGTAAAGCTGCTTTGCGACAATGTCTGTTGTTAAAAGTGCTATAAAAATAGACTCGACTTGACTTGCATCATGAAAAGTAGTGTACAACCGATGGTCACTAACCAAGCAGTATATCCCATCATGCATTGCGGTCGTGCTGAAAGAAATAAAATCAAAAGCCTCAAATTTGATTTAATAAAAGGCAGCGGCAAAGAAGAAAGTATTCAGCCTTGATTTAAAAGAACTGAAAGATGCAGCAGACACAAAGTACTTTGTATTTATTAATGTGGGAAATACGCTCAGTATAATATGTATTTATCACAAAAATACATGTGTGTATTTATTATTTTGAAAACCCACCAGTCGACTGATCTGGCACGTTTTAATTGTGCAACAGTAATGACGTAAATAACAGCGCAATGGACTAGTGTCCGAAAGCGTTTTTTCATTTTACCAATGAGCTCACTGTATAGTCCTGTGTATAGTAATTCCCTATATAGAGAGTAGGGAGTAGTGAACGAGTGAGTGGTTTTGAACACAGGGTGTGTGAGATGTGGTCACATAAGTTATAAAGTTCACCAATAAATAAAAAAATTGGTTCGAAAAATAAATTTTTTGTGTCTGAATTCTGCTCCAAAAATCACTAGAAGCTTGTCCGCCATTAGATCGCGGTGACTTATTGGTCAGTGGCGCTGCATGTGTGACATCATATGCACAACTGCCTTCTTTTGTAAAGCTCTCGACACAACTTTACGACAAGAAGGATGATGAAGTGACTCAGAGTGAATAAGCATGTTTTGGTTTGCTTTTAGATCAGTAATTGTCTTTCGTCTAAGTATTATATTTGGCCACATAGAAACTATCTTAGAACGTTATTGATCTGACGAAGGACAACTAATAAATTCAAGCAACAGGCCAAACACAAGTGTGAGTACAGTACTCTACTTTGTAGAGCCACCTTTTGCTGCAATTACAGCTGCAAGTTTCTTGGGGTATGTCTCTATTAGCTTAGCACATAAACCACTGGGATTTTTGCCCATTCCCCAAGGCAAAACTGCTCCAACTCCTTCAAGTTAGATGGGTTGCGTTGGTGTACAGCAATCTTCAAGTTATGCCACAGATTCTCAGTTGGATTGAGGTCTGGGCTTTGATTAGGCCATTCCAAGACATTTAAATATTTCCCTTTAAACCACTCCAATGTAGCTTTAGCAGTATGTTTAGGGTCATTGTCCTGCTGGATCGTGAACCTTCATCCCAGTCTCAAACCTCTGGCCGACTCAAACAGGTTTTCCTCCAGAATTGCCCTGTATTTAGTGCCATCCATCTTTCCTTCAGTCCTGACCAGCTTTCCTGTCCCTGCAGATAAAAAATATCCCCACAGCATGATGCTGCCACCACCATACTTCACTGTAGGAATGGTGTTCTCAGGGTGTTGGGTTTGTGCCACACATGGCATTTCCCATGATGGCCAAAAAGTTCAGTTTTAGTTTCGTTTGACTAGAGAATCTTCTTCCATGTGTTTGGGGAGTCTGCCACATGCTGTTGGGCAAACTCCAGATGTGTTTTCTTAAGCAGTGACTTACTTCTGGCCACTCTTCCATAAAGCCCTGCTCTGTGGAGTGTACGGCTTAAAGTGGTCCTATGGACAGATACTCCCATCTCCGCTGTGGCTCTTTGCAGCTCCTTCAGCGTTTTCGTTGGTGTCTTTGTTGCATCTCTGATTAATGCCCTCCTTGCCCGGTCTGTGAGTTTTGGTGGGTGGCCTCTTGTCAGGTTTGTAGTGGTGACATTCTTTCCATTTTGCTATAATGGATTTAATGGTGCTCCCTGGGATATTCAAAGTTTGGGGTATTTTTTATAACCCAACCCTGATCTATACTTCTCCACAGCTTTGTCTCTGACCTGTTTGGAGGCTCCTTGGTTTTCATGTTGCTTGCTTAGTCGTGTTGCAGAGTCAGGGTCCTTCCAGAACAGAACAGACATCATGTGACAGATCATGTGACACTTTGATTGCACACAGGTGGATCTTAATCAACTAATTATGTGACTTATGAAGTGAATTGGTTGGACCAGCTCTTATTTAGGGGTTTCGTACAAAAGGGGGTGAATACCTATGCACACTCCAGATTTCTGTTTTTTCATCTTAATTTGTGTTGGTGTCACGATTTAAATAAATAAATAAATAAATAAATAAAATTGCACCTTTACAGTGGTAGGCATGTTGTGTAAATCAAATGGTACTAACCCCCCAAAAATCCATTTTAATTCCATCTTGTAATGCGACAAAACAGGAAAAGCACCAAGGGGGATGAATATTTTTGCAAGACGCTGTATGATTTCCAGGGGTGATGTCATTTTCGTAAGACTAGCATTTAATAAATACCTCAGTGTGAGTGGCCAACATCATCTTTATTTCTAAATCGCTCCAGTTTCCAGACCTTTCCTCTGTTCTTTTGTATTAACTGCCAGTTTTCTTATTGTTGTGAGTTCATTTTGACAATGTTTTAAATCAGCTGCCTCAAAAGGTGTCAGAGCACTGAGGATAAATCGTCATCGAGTCATCGTTCTTTTTTCCCAGTTCACTTATGAGCCTCTGGATAATTTTCCGTGAATTATTCTCGTTCTCGTTGATTGCCACATCACTTGTCATGGGGACTTTGACTCTGTATCACATTTAACTTCTTCCTGATTAATTACCATTTCCCACATAAAAGTGTAGAGTGAAGAGACGAGGAAACAAGAGCGTCGCACAAAGCTCTATCAGCAGAGTGAGATATTTGCAGACTGGGCGAGCTGCAGTGTCAGCGTTTGCAGTGAGAATATTTTGGTGATGGTGTTTGCTTTGGGAAGAAGTACAGTGTCAGGATGGACATTCAGGTCCAGGGCTCACAGCTCGAGGCTCAGCTGGAATAATCATGACAGCATTGTCCCTGTGCCTCACTCCGCAGTGTGCATTGTAATTCAGCAGATCACTCCACACAAGCCTGGCACTGCGCCAACTGCTTCCCGCCCCTCAGGGTTATAAATAGATTGATGTTGAATGAATATAAAAAGAGTTACATGATTTATTATGATATATCCGTAATTCAGTCAAGCAAGCCACATTCCTGAATGGCATGGATAATGGATCTAGGCTGAGGATGAGCTGGCTGAAGGTGCTTTTCCCCTCTTTTTGTCTGTCGTTCTGTCTCAGTGTACTTCTTCACAAATAAGATTTTCCTCTTTGATTAGAGATTTCATTAATATGGGATATGATTGCTATATAAAGCACAAGGTTAAAACACTGTCATGGCGTATGTCTGGAAATTGCTTGCTCTCGTTTGGTAATGAATGTCATGGTGTGTATGCACTGTGCATTAAGAATGTTGATGAGGTACCACTTTGGGAACAGTGGGCAGATAGAGGTCATTAATCCCTTTGCACTGTGAGTGGATTTAACCTGAAGATTAGCACTCGTGCCATGGTTAACCAGCATTCAAACACTCCAGACGTGCTCCGCTGAGGGCTCTGAGCACAGCATTTTGGCCCTGTTTTAATATCTCTCAACAGTGAGCTTGGATTGTGACAGTATCCTTGGAGCAACTTCAAAGTTTCGGTTCCTGATGCATGCCGAGCTGCAATGACAGACCCAGCAGCACCTTAATGTTCTCCAGCTGAGGACAGGAGACAGCTGCATGGGCTCTTACTTCATCAACACTGAGGAAAGGAGGTTCACATTAGTTTAAACAAAATATCTCGCAAATAAACAAATTGAGCTAAAAGTCAGTCTTTATGTCTGTCCTTTATAAAAAAAAAGCTGCATGTTGAATTTGTTCTTAACAACACAACCACTAAAGTGATGAAAATAGACGGGACTATTTTTTGTCAGGGAGGCCGCCATTGTGCGTGATGTCATTTTCCGTGAGCACAGCGGAGGTGTACAAGTGCATGCTATACTAGTGTCAGCGGGGCAAAGTGTCAAAGTTCTATCAGGGATGGTTGGAGATGGATGTAAGTGCAAAAGATCATTAGTATAAAGAAAAGTGCAAACAGTCCAAATCAGCAGGTATGTATCGTGAAACGGGCAAAAGGTCAAGCGAGGCACAAACAAAATCAGAAACCAGGAAATCAGTCGGGAAACAAGGCTCGGTAATGTGTCACAACAACGCAATACTTCGCAAAGTAAGTCTTCATTCTGAGTCCTTATTTAGGCATGCTGATCGCGCCTTAATCCTGTGCAGGTGTGCGTCATTCGGAGTGCGTGCGTGAGTCAGTTCGGAGCGTGTGCTGTCCGGAGCGCACCTGAGAGTCCTTCTGTTGTGACAACTAGACTCTAGTATAATATTATGGTCTAGCGTGACTTCTCGGTCAACTTGTTTGCATTTCTCCACGAAAATTATGGCAATGCAGTAATAGAAAAGAATCAAAATAAAGTAGTGGCTAGTTTATTGCCTGTTTATTTAAAGGCCCGGTCACACAGCGCTTTACGGCTTTATCACGGCCAAAACCCGTCAAAAAGTGCTCTCCCGTGAAGCAGACGATGTTGTTCGTGTTGATGTCGAAGTTAAGACGTGTTACAGTCGATATACAGACGTGACAGGACGCAGGGGAAAATCGGAACGGCGTCGGACGCGGTAAAAAGTTTTGGACTGCTCAAAACTTTAGACCGCGGACAACCACGGCCGGCACACGTGGTAAAGACGTGCAACACACGTGAAAAACACGTGATAATCAGTGTCCCGGCCGTTATTAAAACTTGGGGAGACGTGGTAAGACGCGAAAGTTTGGCGGTCTATCACGGGCAGAGCACGGTCATCGGACGGGTGTTACGCGTTGGTATCACGGGATATAGCGTGTGTTTAGCGGCTTATCACTGAGAAATGGATTTTTCCGCGTACATAGCACTGTCTAAGCCCGTTAAACGACGTCTCAAACAAGTTCTAAATTCGATTGATCACTGTCTAATCACTTCTGCATCACTTCTGATTTGCGGCATGTATAAATACCGTAATTTTCTGAGACCTCGGCACTTGCAGTCTAGATGTCAAGGGGTGAACATGAACCCTCAACACTGTGATGTCCTCATCTTAATGCTCCAGCACCAACAGAACCAACTGATACAGGCTCAACATATCCTTGCTGAGAGAAGAAGAAGAAGGAGGAGGAGGAGGGTGGTACGGAACATCTGGGTGCGTGGCTGGACTTGGTTAGCTGTGCTTAGGCAGTGCTGCAGCAGTGAAACAGCCGCCGACGGCCATACCCCGTACAAAGCACGGCAAAGCCAAAATTGACCAAAAATTAGCACTTACGACCACGTCCACCAGATTTTTGTATATTTTTGTACGTGATATAGACGCGGAGTGCTGTGTGACCGCCCCTTAAAAAAATATTTATCTGCTTACACTGTAAAAAAAAATTAGTCAAGCCAACTTAAAAATGTAAAGCAACCTGCTGCCAAAGGATTTTGAGTAAACTCAACTCCGGGCCAAATAGTTGTGCTGACTTGCTCTTTTAAGTTGACACAGATGAGTATTTTATGTTGACCTTACTTTATTTAGCAAGTTCAGTGCATTCAAATTGTGATGTTGAAATAAATTGAAATAATCGTTCCAATTAACTTCGAAAAGCAAGTTGGCACAAAAAACATTAAGTTATCCTAAATCATTCTTTTTTTAAAGATTTTTTTGGGCTTTGTCTACCTTTATTGGATAGGACAGTGTAGAGACAGGAAATGAGTGGGAGAGAGACGGGGAGGGATGGGGAAACGACCTTAGGTCGGAATCGAACCCGGGTCCCCGGATTTATGGTATGGCACCTTATCCACCTGAGCCACAACGCCCCAAAATGTTCTTTTAAGTTCACATAGAAGAGTATTTTATGTTGAGTTGACTTGTTCAGTCCAACAAATTCATCTCATCTCATCTCATTATCTCTAGCCGCTTTATCCTGTTCTACAGGGTCGCAGGCAAGCTGGAGCCTATCCCAGCTGACTACGGGCGAAAGGCGGGGTACACCCTGGACAAGTCGCCAGGTCATCACAGGGCTGACACATAGACACAGACAGCCATTCACACTCACATTCACACCTACGGTCAATTTAGAGCCACCAGTTAACCTAACCTGCATGTCTTTGGACTGTGGGGGAAACCGGAGCACCCGGAGGAAACCCACGCGGACACGGGGAGAACATGCAAACTCCACACAGAAAGGCCCTCGCCGACCACGGGGCTCGAACCCGGACCTTCTTGCTGTGAGGCGACAGCGCTAACCACTACACCACCGTGCCGCCCGTCCAACAAATTGTTTAGTTGAAATAAATTGAAATAATAATGCCAATTAACTTAGAAGAGCAAGTTGGCACATCTGATCTCATTATCTGTAGCCGCTTTATCCTGTTCTACAGGGTCTCAGGCAAGCTGGAGCCTATCCCAGCTGACTACGGGCGAAAGGCGGGGTACACCCTGGACAAGTTGCCAGGTCATCACAGGGCTGACACATAGACACAGACAACCATTCACACTCACATTCACACCTACGGTCAATTTAGAGTCACCAGTTAACCTAACCTGCATGTCTTTGGACTGTGGGGGAAACCAGAGCACCCGGAGGAAACCCACGCGGACACAGGGAGAACATACAAACTCCGCACAGAAAGGCCCTCGCCGGCCACGGGGCTCGAACCCGGACCCTCTTGCTGTGAGGCGACAGAGCTAACCACTACACCACCGTGCCGCAAGTTGGCACATCATGGTTCTAAGTTGAGTTTACTCAAAATCCTTTGGCAGCCGGTTGTGTTACATTTTTAAGTTGGCTTGACTATTTTTTTTTTTACAGTGATTTAGTGTGCATTACATTTTTTAGTTAACACAAACCTCTCAACACTTAAGTTCTACTTCACTTTGCCTATTATTACACAAACAGAAACAAATACCAACATACAAGGAGGGAATTCCCTGGCCTCTGTTGAGGAAAGCTTACTCTATACTCCTATACAACGTCTCGTGTCAGTTTCCACGGATTTCTCACTCCACCCGACCGTTGAAACTTTCGAACTTGTGAAGTGCGCATGTGCAGTGGCATCGGTTAAGGGGCGTCAATCAGCACTTGAATATATAAGTTCACTTAACTTAATTTTCCAATTCCTATGAACTTGTGGCGAAGGAAAGGCGTCTCAACTATTTTTTTTAGTTACTTGAACAATTAGAAGGGAAATTTGTTCATTCAACTTAGAATCCTTTTTTCACTCAACAAATTTTGCAAGTTACATTTTTACAGTGTATCTTCTATCCATTTGATGCGTGACATGGTATGCGGTCATGTGGAATTATACGTCACGCAGCGCCACCCTCATTTTCGTCTCCTAATACATCCATGTACAGTGGATATAAAAAGTGTACACACCCCGTTAAAATGATAGGTTTTTCTCATGTAAAAAAATGAGACCACGATAAATCATTTAAAAACTTTTCCCACCTTTAATGTGACCTATAACCTGTACAATTCATTTGAAAAACAAACAAATCTGTTAGGGGGAAAAACATCTCATCTCATTATCTGTAGCCGCTTTATCCTGTTCTACAGGGTCGCAGGCAAGCTGGAGCCTATCCCAGCTGACTACGGGCGAAAGGCGGGGTACACCCTGGACAAGTCGCCAGGTCATCACAGGGCTGACACATAGACACAGACAACCATTCACACTCACATTCACACCTACGGTCAATTTAGAGTCACCAGTTAACCTAATCTGCATGTCTTTGGACTGTGGGGGAAACTGGAGCACCCGGAGGAAACCCACGCGGACACGGGGAGAACATGCAAACTCCGCACAGAAAGGCCCTCGCCAGCCACGGGGCTCGAACCCAGAACCTTCTTGCTGTGAGGCGACAGCACTAACCACTACACCACAGTGCCGCCCGGGGAAAAACATAAAAAATAAAAAAAAAACATACAATAAGCTGATTGCATAAGTGTGCACACCCTTAAACTAATACTTTGTTGAAGCGCCTTTTGATTTAATTACAGCATTCAGTCTTTTTGGGTCGGAGTCTATTAGCCTGCCACATCTAGGATTGGCAATATTTGCCCACTCTTCCTTGCAAAAGCACTCCAAATCTGTCAGATTGCGAGGGCGTCTCTTGTGCACAGCCCTCTTCAGGTCACCACACAGATTTTCAATTGGATTTGGGTCTGGACTCTGGCTGAGCCATTCCAAAACTTTTTTGGGGTCATTGTCGTGCTGAAAGATGAAATTCCTCTTCATCTTCAGCTTTCTAGCAGACACCTGAAGGTTTTGGGCCAAAATTGACTGGTATTTAGAACTGTTCATAATTCCCTCCACCTTGACTAAAGCCCCTGTTCCAGCTGAAGAAAAACAACTCCAAAACACGATGCTGCCACCACCATGCTTCACCGTGGGGATGGCGTTCTTTTGGTGATGCGCAGTGTTGTTTTTGCGCCAAACATACCTTTTGGAATTGTGGCCAAAAAGTTCAACCTTGGTTTCATCAGACCATAAGACATTTTCCCACATGCTTTTGGGAGAGTTGATGCATTTTTTTTTTTACAAAATTTAGCCAGGCCTGGATGTTTTTCTACACAGGGTGTGTACACTTTTTATATCCGCTGTATCTGGCTAATCCAGTATGTCCGCACCCGTGGAAATGGCTAAACGGACTGATGTTACAACTTCAACATGTTTTTTAAGCTAAAGTCTGCTTAATTTTTTTCGTCGAGAACATCTTGTATTAATGTATAATGATGACATTTCATAACCCCGTAATTTCACAATTTCCTGGTTAATCGCTTTAATGCTAATCTGTTACACTAACTACCTCTCTCGGTTTGTCTGTGGTGGATGGTTCGATGCCATTTACATGGATTGACATGAACACCAATCTGCCCTGACTAGGCTCAGTGCCATGGAAGAAACACAGTCATTTGAGCTATGCAAAACTTTCCCTGCTCTACATAAAGCCAGATTTTGCCAAAATGGTGATGAGCTCACACAAACAGATGCTGCTCAGATTTCCCCTCTGATTATTTTCTCAGTTTTAAACCTCTGTCTGTAAAGGATTTGGTGTAAGAAAGAGAGCAATAAGGCACTGCTAGGTCTTCTCCAATGCGAAGTGACACATTGATGACAGCGGTGTCCTGCGGCACTTCCCAGGGGTTCACCTGATCAATGGTTATTTTTCCACATGTAATGAAGAATCAATGGATGGCGTGAAGGAGAGCTGGACTCCAGGGGACTCATTAATGTCCCACAGGTATAACGGTCTTCCTCAGATTGCAGAAACATTTGTTACAGGCATTGAAGACGATTAACGTTACGTCTCAGAGCCGGAGGACCATGGCCTTGTCGATAAGCACAGTTGTTCTGAGATATCACACAAGCTTAAGAGATTTAGTAGAACATATGTACTGTACATCTATAAGGTTGTTAAAATATTTAAAACCTCTCTTGATGAACACCAATCACCAATCTCTCTTGATGGCTTGGCTACAGGGATACTAAATACCAGAAAGTAGGTCTGTGCCTTTTTTATTTGTGCATTGTGCTAGTTTTTTTTGTCTCGTTTCCCTTACTGACTGTCAGTAGTAAGAAACCGATATGTACTATTTATTTTCACATGAAAATATGAAAATAACTGGGGTGGCACGGTGGTGTAGTGGTTAGCGCTGTCGCCTCACAGCAAGAAGGTCCGGGTTCGAGCCCCGTGGCCGGCGAGGGCCTTTCTGTGCGGAGTTTGCATGTTCTCCCCGTGTCCACGTGGGTTTCCTCCGGGTGCTCCGGTTTCCCCCACAGTCCAAAGACATGCAGGTTAGGTTAACTGGTGACTCTAAATTGACCGTAGGTGTGAATGTGAGTGTGAATGGTTGTCTGTGTCTCTGTGTCAGCCCTGTGATGACCTGGCGACTTGTCCAGGGTGTACCCCGCCTTTCGCCCGTAGTCAGCTGGGATAGGCTCCAGCTTGCCTGCGACCCTGTAGAACAGGATAAAGCGGCTAGAGATAATGAGATGAGATGAGATGAGATGAAAACAACTGACCACTTTGAGTTTGCTCTGTGATTGGACTCCAACAACTCATGCACATACCCCTTAAATATACCTTTTGTCTTTTATGACTTTTCAAATTTGTACATGTCAGATTCTTGTATTTCTTATTCTATGTATATAGTTCCTTTTTTGTCTTTGCTAAATTCATCTATCTTAACTGTTTGAGAAGAAGAAGAAGCCTTTATTTGTCACATGCTCACTCAAGCACAGTATTATGTGTGTGTGTGTGTGTAGCAGATCTCTGTAGCTTGATGGGTGTGTACACATACTTGCCAACCCTCCCGATTTCGGCGGGAGGCTCCCAAGTTTAGCCTCCGTCTCCCACCTCCCGAACCTGGATAATATCCCGGTTTGGGGAAATCCCTACCGCCAAGTTAAAAATACTCCCGATTATGTCCAATCAGAATCGTATGAGAAACACTGCTGACGTCAACTGATTTTTAACCAATCAACGAACAGAACGACAGTCACTTCCATAATGTAGGATTCACCCAGGCTGTCCGACATTTTTTACAAGCAGTCATTCATCATGGACACTAAACCAAATACCAAATGGCAAAAAGATGAATGCAAATACCAGGTTGCATGGGAGAATGAATTTCCATGGATAAGCAAATGTTCGACCAGCCAGACCAACGCATTTTGCAAGGTAAGACTACAAAGCGATTCATTTATCCCAATTATTCAATTGCGATTCAATTATCCCAATCTTATGGTGGGGTAAAAGCAGGTAAATTACATATTCTTCAAAACTACAAGAGGTCATTCACACCCTTTTATGTAAACTCTTAATGTTATCTTATTTTTTAATTAAAAATAGTTGATCATTTATACATGTGTATGTAACATGAGACATTGAAATTAACTTAAGATTTATATTATGTTTTTTGTATTTTTTTGTAGTAGGAAGTATAATTAAATTGCATATACAGTAGGATCTGCACCTCTGTATAAACGAAATATATTTATCATATTGAAATGTTTTTAACTTTTGAGAATTTCTTTTTGCAGTTAAATCAGAATATAATGGACATTTGAGTGTGAAATTAAACTCGTCTTCCATACCATTTCAGAAACAAACTGTACAACTTCTAAAGTGTTTAGTGAAATTTTGCATGACAGAGAATTTGTTTGATGAGTGTATTTGAATAGTGCGGTAGTGTCTTAGTGCTATTTTGAATCTATGTTTGAAAGTTTTAAGTGAAAGTTTACAAGTGAAATGATAAACATTCTTCTAAAGCATCACTTGTGTTATTTTCTGTGGGTCTCTGTATGTAGACAATATTCAGGCATGAGATTTTTCAGCTAAAAATCTGATTTAAGACTTCCCTTTCATTGTTACTCTTGTCTTGAACTTTAATAGAATATTATTTCAGATTTTTCACTCTGAACTCTCTCATGCCTGATACATGAATCCCATAACCTAGAGTAATTGATAGAACAATATCAACAATTCAAAAACTCTTTAATTGTATAAATTTCAAATGGTTTGCAATTAATTGGGATCCACTGTTTTTATCGTTTCAACCACGCATCAGACCCTCGTCCAATTGAAAATGTCATTCACGCACTTTTCTCCCCCATGAGAATTTTGAAAAGTTGGCAAGTATGTGTACAGGTGTGAAAAAGGTTCCTGTCTGAAAGATAGAACATGTGAAAGGCAACCTATCTGAAGCAGTGAACACACACACACACACACACATACCCAGAGCAGTGGGCAGCCATACTACAGCGCCTGGGGAGCAGTTAGGGGTTAAGTACCTTGCTCAAGGGCACTTCAGCCCAAGGCCACCCCATGTTAACCTAACTGCATGTCTTTGAACTGTGGGGGAAACCAGAGTACCTGGAGGAAACCCACACAGACATGTGGAGAACATACAAACTCTACATAGAAAGGCCCCCGTCAGCCACTGGGCTCGAACCCAGAACCTTCTTGCTTTGAGGCGACAGTGCTAAGCACTACACCACCATACTGCCCAATCAATCACCAAAGCAAATTCCTTGTATGTGAGAACGTACTTGGCAATAAAATTGATTCTGATTCAACTCAGAAACTGAGTTAATGTTTTATAAGCACTTTCAGAATCTTTCTTTTTCTCAGGTTTTTTTTTTTTTAACAGGTTCTGAGCAGGGTCCATTTGGTTTTCTTTCTTTTGTAAGTAAGCAGCTTTGTACCATGGGAGAGAATGTGAATACATTTATCTGCAGATTCTTGGCAGCACCTTGGGCTTTTTGCCAGGGATATTTTTTCTCACTACCTCTTAAAAGCTTTATTTGTTCGCATCACTGATGTTTTCTTACTGTAAACAGATCGTTGCTGTGGTGTGTGATGGTGAAACAGTGATGGTCATTGTGTGTCACGCGAAAACTGAAGGTGGCCTCTCATTAACCCAGTATTCCTAAGGGTTGGTGTGTAGCAGATCTCTGTAGCTTGATGGGTGTGTACAAGTGTGAAAAAGGTTCCTGTCTGAAAGATGGAACGTGTGAAAGGCAATTAACAGGAAGCTCAAAGAGCAGGAGGTGTGCGCGCACACACGTTACACTGATCATGTCAAACAAAAGCTCCATGGAGAGTTCCCACAGATCCACACGTGAGGGGGAAAAAAAAAGAAAAAGCTTGACAAAATGACAATAATAATAGAGCAAAAAAACAAACGAACCTGCAAAACAAAATTTTCTTTGCTGTTTGACAAAAGAATTAAGTTACACATTTTCTCACAGTCATGCAGCTTCGCAAAGCATCACAAAGCCGATAATCCCAACATCCTTACCTAATTGATATGAAACCCCAGCAACAGCATCCCATAATAAAATCTATACAAATCTAATCATCCTCAGCATTCGATTTAAAGCTGCTGGTCATGTGACTAATGATTAGAGAGCAAGTGCTGCACCCAGTGTCTGTGTCCTCATCACTGCATGAATGCTGCTGGTGTGTGTGTGTGTGTGTGTGTGTGTGTGTTAATTGACGTATGGGTTAGATTGTAGTCTGAAAGCAACTAGAACTGCCCAGAGTACCCCGGAGCTCCCTCCAGAGTACCAAACCCAATAACACACTGCTCTTGGCTGTCAGCGGGATGTAATTGTACCAGAATGAGAATGAGAGAAAGGATTAAGATTATTATTTTTATTATTACTATTACTTAAATTATTGTTGTTTTTTTATATTCTTTTTTCCAGCTGCCAAATGTTCCATTCTTTCTTTTATTATTAATTCATATCACTGCCCAAGCTTCAGCAATGCAAATGGACCTTTAATTGTCATGCCAATAAAGTGTGTAAACACCGGAATGTGAATGTGAGAAAATCACATACTCATAATGAATACTGCCTCTTGCACTATTATATTGACCACTTTCACATGACCCATAATGCTTTATGCCTTGGGGGGTAACCAAAATATAAACAAACTAAGGGTGTATTCAGACCAGGATAGTTCGATAGTTCACTTGCTTTGGTCCGAATCAAATGTTTTTTTTAATTTTTTCATTTTGGTGCGGTTCGCTTTCACACTGTATATTTTAGTAAGCGGACCAAAATCTGTCAACAAAGCCACGCGCCCTGAGGTCGTTCAGCTATTGGTCAGAGATGACACGCGCACAAAGCGTTAAGTTCAAAAGTAGTCATGTAGGATAGCGCTGATGAGCACACATCATGTTGTGACAGTTCTGGCTCTTCACGCAATAGATGAATTTCTTTTTTGCGTCGCTAGTACCGCCACTTTCTGAAAGAATGTCCCTGATTTTAATGTAGGTCTGACGGAGTTTCTTCACTTTTAGCCGACATTGTTCTGGGGAGCGCGTGAACTCCTTCTCCTTCATTTTCTCACTGAATACAGCAAACACGTCGGCATTTTTGTGTGTTCTCTCCAAAAGCTCAGATATGTGGACATCTGCCCATATATCCACAAGGGGACGCGTTTCTTCCTCGGCCCACGTTTGCCCCCTACTCATTTTTTGTACTCTGTAGTCTAGCCTACCACTGGTCTGAATGACTGAACGACTGTTGTAAGGTTCCCTTGACAACCGAAACAGTGTTTGCACTTTGCGGTGGAGTGTCAAGACTCTGTTTCCCATAATGCTTGACAAACGACGGAAGCTCCCGAGGTACAAAAAAGCAAACCTGTCGGATTAGGTCCGGTCTGCTTTCACACCTCCAAAAGATCCGCACCAGGGTTCCTTTGGTCCGGACCGAGTCCGACCTTGCAGCTCGGTCTCGGTCTGCTTGGGTACGACAAGAAAACCGTAAGAAAAAACAAAATGCTTCATGCGTGGGAACATAAGCAAGGAATTCACTCAGTCAAGTAAGTACTGTAAACACAGCAGAACTGTCACATTTCTTTTTTAAGTTTAAGCTGATTTTGATTTCCTACACTCTGATTTTCCTCGAGCTCACATGCTACCAGATTACGACAATCTTTGGGCTGTTAGAGGAAGCTGTTCGGACTACAGGGTCAAACACTATATTCGATCAACCTGCATAAACACTAAAAGGCGAAGGACATGTACAACCCCGATTCCAAAAAAGTTGGGACAAAGTACAAATTGTAAATAAAAACGGAACGCAATGATGTGGAAGTTTCAAAATTCCATATTTTATTCAGAATAGAACATAGATGACATATCAAATGTTTAAACTGAGAAAATGCATCATTTAAAGAGAAAAATTAGGTGATTTTAAATTTCATGACAACAACACATCTCAAAAAAGTTGGGACAAGGCCATGTTTACCACTGTGAGACATCCCCTTTTCTCTTTACAACAGTCTGTAAACGTCTGGGGACTGAGGAGACAAGTTGCTCAAGTTTAGGGATAGGAATGTTAACCCATTCTTGTCTAATGTAGGATTCTAGTTGCTCAACTGTCTTCGGTCTTTTTTGTCGTATCTTCCGTTTTATGATGCGCCAAATGTTTTCTATGGATGAAAGATCTGGACTGCAGGCTGGCCAGTTCAGTACCCGGACCCTTCTTCTATGCAGCCATGATGCTGTAATTGATGCAGTATGTGGTTTGGCATTGTCATGTTGGAAAATGCAAGGTCTTCCCTGAAAGAGACGTCATCTGGATGGGAGCATATGTCGCTCTAGAACCTGGATATAGCATCGATGGTGTCTTTCCAGATGTGTAAGCTGCCCATGCCACACGCACTAATGCAACCCCATACCATCAGAGATGCAGGCTTCTGAACTGAGCGCTGATAACAACTTGGGTCGTCCTTCTCCTCTTTAGTCCGAATGACACGGCGTCCCTGATTTCCATAAAGAACTTCAAATTTTGATTCGTCTGACCACAGAACAGTTTTCCACTTTGCCACAGTCCATTTTAAATGAGCCTTGGCCCAGAGAAGACGTCTGCGCTTCTGGATCATGTTTAGATACGGCTTCTTCTTTGAACTATAGAGTTTTAGCTGGCAACGGCGGATGGCACGGTGAATTGTGTTCACAGATAATGTTCTCTGGAAATATTCCTGAGCCCATTTTGTGATTCCCAATACAGAAGCATGCCTGTATGTGATGCAGTGCCGTCTAAGGGCCCGAAGATCACGGGCACCCAGTATGGTTTTCCGGCCTTGACCCTTACACACACAGATTCTTCCAGATTCTCTGAATCTTTTGATGATATTATGCACTGTAGGTGATATGTTCAAACTCTTTGCAATTTTACACTGTCGAACTCCTTTCTGATATTGCTCCACTATTTGTCGGCGCAGAATTAGGGGGATTGGTGATCCTCTTCCCATCTTTACTTCTGAGAGCCGCTGCCACTCCAAGATGCTCTTTTTATACCCAGTCATGTTAATGACCTATTGCCAATTGACCTAATGAGTTGCAATTTGGCCCTCCAGCTGTTCCTTTTTTGTACCTTTAACTTTTCCAGCCTCTCATTGCCCCTGTCCCAACTTTTTAGAGATGTGTTGCTGTCATGAAATTTCAAATGAGCCAATATTTGGCATGAAATTTCAAAATGCCTCACTTTCGACATGTGATATGTTGTCTATGTTCTATTGTGAATACAATATCAGTTTTTGAGATTTGTAAATTATTGCATTCCGTTTTTATTTACAATTTGTACTTTGTCCCAACTTTTTTGGAATCGGGGTTGTAAGTTTACTTACACTGCATTGCTTGCGCTTTGCTTTAGGAGTTGATCCTTCAATAAAGTTGTCCTTTTCCGTCCTTTGACTTGTCTTTGTTTTCCGGTTTTCGCACTTTTTATGACTAAACACAAAGACAGAGGGGTTCTCGGCTTCGTGACTTGAATCATCAGACTTTACTCCACCACTGAAGGGTGTAGAACACAGTCGTGTGTTGTCTGTCGATGTAAAATTTTGATGGCGAATTCTGTCTAACCCACGCTCTTTGATGCTTAGCTACCATTATCTTTAGGTATTCTATAAAACTTTAAATCAGGAAAAGTCATTTTTCCTCATGTGAATTCAAAGAAATGACTGAGGTTATCTGACTTAGTAAACAAACGTAGCACCTGGTTATTGCCCAAGGTGCAAAGCATTATGGGTAGTGTGAAAGTAGCCAATGAGACTTTTAGAGCCAATGCACACAAATTTTTGCTCCTAAGGAGCACTTTCAGTGTTAAAACAATTCCACAGCCCACGTTTATTTTATAAAGGTAATAAGCTATTTTAAAACTAAGCATGCTCGGCACAGTTAGAGCTGTTTATTCCTCCGTCCACAGATCTCAAACTGGTTCACTGTGTTCAAGTGTATTTATATAAGATATTGCGTATCGTATTAACAGCACATTGTTTTACGAACCTAACATTTAGATTTAATTCGATATTGTTTGAAGTTATTTTTAAGTCGATTAGATTTAGTTTAGAAATTAGCAACTTTTCTTGCTAGTTTTGAATCATTTCAATCCAGGTTGAAAAACGATAATATAAGAGATGATTGCAGCCCCCACAGTTGTCTCACTTTTGAGCAATCAATGCTTCTTCGAGTAATTTTTGTGCTCATCATGGAGTGTACATGCTTGATGGATTTAAGACACGTGCTGGTGTCTTTTACACGGGCACTTGTGCTGGAACAGATTGTGCTGGAACAGATTGCCCCGTTGCAACTGCCTGTCTAAACACGATTTGTTCTGGAACAGTTTGACGTCGGTGGACGCAACTTGCTCTATTTTACGAGGTGGTGCAGCTTGTCCTGGAACATCTTGTTCTGGGTGCAACTTGTTCCTGTTTACCATCTAAACACATTCTGTAGCAAGTAGGAGGGCTTACGCATGCACGGTAGCATTCATCCGGGTCATTCATCGTCTGGACAAGACCGCTTCACAGCAAATTCAGTGGTCAGTTCTTCTCGAGTGCTTTTCCTTCTTTGCCTTTAAATGATGGAGTCTAGTGATTCCCAAGCCAATTGCAGTGATAACTGGAATAAAGAAAAAGAAGCTCTTATCCTCATCCAGTTATGGGGAGATGCAGATCATTGTTTGCTTTTTCAATTTAAAGTTCTTCTAAAACAGCCGACTCAAAGAATCGATTCGTTCCCTGAATGACATATCACTCGGAGTGAATCAGTTTTCTGGAAGTGAAAGTTGGATTTACAGTCGAATCACCAAGCATTTAAATAGAAACAAGCAGCGAGAGGACAATAAAGCAAGTTAAAAACAAGAAGACAGAGTCATCTATATCCCCTGCCCTATATACCAACTACAGTGGGGCAAAAAAGTATTTAGTCAGCCACCAATTGTGCAAGTTCTCCCACTTAAAAAGATGAGAGAGGCCTGTAATTTTCATCATAGGTATACCTCAACTATGAGAGACAGAATGGGGGGAAAGAATCCAGGAAATCACATTGTACGATTTTTAATGAATTAATTGGTAAATTCCTCAGTAAAATAAGTATTTGGTCACCTACAAACAAGCAAGATTTCTGGCTCTCACAGACCTGTAACTTCTTCTTTAAGAGGCTCCTCTGTCCTCCACTCGTTACCTGTATTAATGGCACCTGTTTGAACTCGTTATCAGTATAAAAGACACCTGTCCACAACCTCAAACAGTCACACTCCAAACTCCACTATGGCCAAGACCAAAGAGCTGTCAAAGGACACCAGAAACAAAATTGTAGACCTGCACCAGGCTGGGAAGACTGAATCTGCAATAGGTAAGCAGCTTGGTGTGAAGAAATCAACTGTTGGAGCAATTATTAGAAAATAGAAGACATACAAGGCCACTGATAATCTCCCTCAATCTGGGGCTCCACGCAAGATCTCACCCCGTGGGGTCAAAATGATCACAAGAACAGTGAGCAAAAATCCCAGAACCACACGGGGGGACCTAGTGAATGACCTGCAGAGAGCTGGGACCAAAGTAACAAAGGCTACCGTCAGTAATACACTACACCGCCAGGGACTCAAATCCTGCAGTGCCAGACGTGTCCCCCTGCTTAAGCCAGTACATGTCCAGGCCCGTCTGAAGTTTGCTAGAGAGCATTTGGATGATCCAGAAGAGGATTGGGAGAATGTCATATGGTCAGATGAAACCAAAATAGAACTTTTTGGTAAAAACTCAACTTGTCGTGTTTGGAGGAGAAAGAATGCTGAGTTGCATCCAAAGAACACCATATCTACTGTGAAGCATGGGGGCGGAAACATCATGCTTTGGGGCTGTTTTTCTGCAAAGGGTCCAGGACGACTGATCTGTGTAAAGGAAAGAATGAATGGGGCCATGTATCGTGAGATTTTGAGTGAAAACCTCCTTCCATCAGCAAGGGCATTGAAGATGAAACGTGGCTGGGTCTTTCAGCATAACAATGATCCCAAACACACCGCCCGGGCAATGAATGAATGGCTTCGTAAGAAGCATTTCAAGGTCCTGGAGTGGCCTAGCCAGTCTCCAGATCTCAACCCCATAGAAAATCTTTGGAGGGAGTTGAAAGTCCGTGTTGCCCAGCGACAGCCCCAAAACATCACTGCTCTAGAGGAGATCTGCATGGAGGAATGGGCCAAAATACCAGCAACAGTGTGTGAAAACCTTGTGAAGACTTACAGAAAACGTTTGACCTCCGTCATTGCCAACAAAGGGTATATAACAAAGTATTGAGATGAACTTTTGTTATTGACCAAATACTTATTTTCCATCATAATTCGCAAATAAATTCTTTAAAAACCAGACGATGTGATTTTCTGGATTTTTTTTCTCATTTTGTCTCTCATAGTTGAGGTATACCTATGATGAAAATTATAGGCCTCTCTCATCTTTTTCAGTGGGAGAACTTGCACAATTGGTGACTGACTAAAAACTTTTTTGCCCCACTGTATATACCAAGTTTCAAGACATTATTTGTCACATTTTTCAAGTTCTGCTGCAGGAAACCAACCCGACCTCTTTACACTGACCTCAGCAGTCCATGGCATAAACCCACCGGACCTTTGGTCCAGGTGAGCTAAAAATTTAAATTTCTCACATTTCTTAGTATCAAAAGGCACATACACATTACTTAATTAACACATATACCAACTTTTAAGACCATACCATTCATAGTTTTCAAGTTTTGCTCCGGAAATAAAACCTACCCCAAGACTAACCTCAGAGACTAAGTCTGAAATTGTTTCCATGGAAACATCTCATTATTTCGTTATCTCTAGCCGCTTTATCCTGTTCTACAGGGTCACAGGCAAGCTGGAGCCTATCCCAGCTGACTATGGGCGAAAGGCGGGGTACACCCTGGACAAGTCGCCAGGTCATCACAGGGCTGACACATAGACACAGACAACCATTCACACTCACATTCACACCTATGGTCAATTTAGAGTCACCAGTTAACCTAACCTGCATGTCTTTGGACTGTGGGGGAAACCGAAGCACCCGGAGGAAACCCACGCGGACACGGGGAGAACATGCAAACTCTGCACAGAATGGCCCTCGCCGGCCACGGGGCTCGAACCCGGACCTTCTTGCTAACCACTACACCACCGTGCCGCCTCCATGGAAACATGAAAAATTAAAATTTCTCAAATTTCTTAGTATGAAAAGGCACATCTACATCACCTTGTTAACATGCATACCAAGTTTCAAATCCGTATCATGAATAGTTTTGGATATATGCTCCAGAAACGAACATTGCTTTTAGAAACTACGTCAAAATCTTTTTTTTTTTTTAATTTTATAAAACTGAAAAATACCTTTTTTTTTTTTTTTCAAAAATCCAAAATAGCAAAAGGCACCAGTTCACATGTTGCTTGATATGTATACAAAGTTTCATGAAGATATCTCCAGTAGTTTTAAAGATATGGCCTGGAAACAAAAACGTGACCGGGCGGACGGCCAGCTGGACGGAACCCGTTTCTGTATCCCCCACCAAACTTTGTTTGGGTGGGGGATAACAAGCTTCTGATCACTGATTTGCGCATGCACACTTTTGTGTCCACCTGACACTTCAGTTTGCCACCGATAGACCGAGTGTGTAAACACAAAGGAAAGTGGGCGCGCCTTGTTCCCATTGCCCTTGTAAAAAGCACATTAATGAACCAAAGGCAGTGTTAGGTTTCAATGCGTCTCTTCCTCCCTCTTATTTTCTGGCTCACAGCCTCCATCTACTAAATTGTCACACCTTCATCTTCCAGCAATCAGACTTTTTTTCGCTTGGGTATTTATAAAAGGATGGGAAAGGGAAAAGGAAAGGTGGATCTCCCTAGCAGGGGTCCAAATGAGGCCAGTGAAGCATGCAGGTCAATGGCAGAAGATGATGTATGAAATTAGTAGTAGTAGAGGACTAGAGAGCTTTATTGTTCTTCTAGCCATATATAAATGTACAGCAGATTGAAATGGCATTCTCCAATACCTGCAATATATTATAGAAAATTTATAACAGGGTTTTACAAGATAATCATCAGACAACATGCAGGACAGATTAGGAGACATTACAGTGCAAATTGACAACAAGGTAGAAGACAATAAATACATGCTGTCTACAACAATAAGCACAACAGGACAGTGTGGGACATACAGGACATACAATACACAGCAATACAGTGAGTGTGTCATAAGTCAAGTCCTAACGTTATTGATAGAAAGAGAGAAAATATGCTTTAGCTATAGACATCTGTTGGACCAGGATTTAAAAAGAAAACAGTAATATTTATAGTACCAGTCAAAAGTTTGGACACCCCTACTCATTCATAGATTTTTCTGTATTGTGACTCTTTTCTACATTGTAGAAATATACCGAAAACATCAAAACTATGAAATAAAATATGGAACGTATATGGAATTATGTAGGAACAGAAACATGTTAAACAAGTGTTGCCAGGCAAAACAAACCTCACCCGGTAGCACTTATGATGAGTATGAAGGAAGATATCGCGAAAAAAATAGGTACCCTATGGGTCCATGTGGCTACTGCTTATAAATAAAATAGTTTTCTGATCCCATGTCCATACAGCAAATATAGCTAGGCTTGGCACGGTTATGGGAAAAAAACCGAACCGTACGATACGCCTGTTGCGGTGCAATACGCGTATAAACCGCGGTACCCCTATTTAAGACGTTCGCCAAAAAAAAAAGCCGAATGCCCGTATGAAACCACGTGGTTCTCTTTCGCGCGAACAGGGGTGATAGCGTTCCGGCGCCGCGCCGGATTTCCGGCGTACCGCGGCGCCGTAAAAAAAAAAATCTAGTTCGCCCATTATCCTGTGTCATTCTGAGATGCGCAGATAGACAGTAAAGGAAATTCCGAATTCCCTTTACTGTCTATCTGCGCATCTCAGAATGACACAGGATAATGGGCGAACTAGAATTTTTTTTTTCCAGCGCCGCGGTACGCCGGAAATCCGGCGCGGCGCCGGAACGCTATCACCCCTGCGCGAAAGAATTGAAGTGACAGCGGAGTGTGGATGGCAAGTGCAAAAATGGCAAGTGGGAGTGGAGAAGGCAGGTCGTCGTACATAGAGGATGCCCCCGCGGCATTCAAATCAGGTGTGTGGGAGCATTTTGGTTTTCCCATTACATGCGATGACGCCGGCAAAAAATCAATTGACAAAAACGTCACAATATGCAAGCTTTGTAAAGTACGAATGCCGTACACTCGTGGGAATACTTTAACACACACATCTGTTCAAAAGTAAGCTTTAAGAATTCATTTTTATTTCTTCCAATTATGAAAACTCTGTATGTGACAAAAGACACCTGGTTCCTCTAGATGCCACAACATGGCAGCAAACACTCCTGACACTTTGTATAAATACTGTAGTAAATAAAAACGCTGTTGAAATCATCCATGTCTTCCCTCTTGCTGTTTCAAAATACTACCTGGCTTTTCATCAGAGATTGTTCATAAAATGTGCTTATGTCAACTCAAACTCAGTTTGTGCATGATTATTTCATTGTAACTATAATTTTAACCTCTCTTAAATGCTGTATCCTAAACTATGTTTACTTAAGGTAAATAGTAGGCTATATGCCCAAATACAGAGTACTTAAGATTAAAAAAAAAAAAAAACGCAATACGTACCGAACCGCGACTTTTGTGAACCGTGCCACCCCTAAATATAGCATATGTATTTACTCTATGAGGCAGTAGCCACAAAAATGAAGCGTAATCCAAAAATTAACAATTTAAGAATCACCGAAGTAAAATATACCAAGTGTCTGTACTTTATATTATTCTACTCTTACCTCTTACAGTTTTCAAAATTGAAACCTCCGAACCGAGGCTGACATACACACGCTGCCACCATGACTGAAACTCTTATTTCCCAGAAATGGCCCAGTGCTAGAGCTCAGTGGAACGCACTTTCCCTCTGCAATAAGCATAAACAATTCTGAAAGCAATTTCTTTCTTCTTAATGCTTTTGAGATCAAACATCCATCCATCCACCCATTATCTATAACCACTTATCCTGTGCAGGGTCACAGGCAAGCTGGAGCCTATCCCAGCTGACTATGGGCGAGAGGCGGGGTACACCCTGGACAAGTCGCCAGGTCATCGCAGGGCTGACACATAGAGACAAGCAACCATTCACACTCACATTCACACCTACGGTCAAGTTACTGTAGAGCCACCAGTTAGCCTAACCTGCATGTCTTTGGACTGCAGGGGAAGCCAGAGGAAACCCACATAGACATGGGGAGAACATGCAAATTCCACTGGGCTTGAACCCAGAACCTTCTTGCTGTGAGGCAACAGTGCTAACCACTACACCACCGTGCCACCCTGAGATCAAACAGGAAATAGCCCGATTCCACAACTGTAGTAATCCATATTACGCCAAGAACCGGTCAACTAAGTAAAGAGAAACGAGAGTCCATCATTACTTTAAGACATCAAGTATCTTTTAATCACAAAAATAAATTAAAAAAACCCCACACCACACTGAATTTGAACGTGTGTCCAAACTTTTGACTGGTACTGTACTTATTTGATGACGTTCTCCCTGCTCTGGAAAGTTGGGAGTTCAGTGTGGTGATCTGTAAAACCCACGGCCATCCTGAGCCAAACCTAATAACTGGCAAAACAAATGTAAGTCATTCAAACAGACTTGAAGCCAACGTTTAAGCAAAACCTAACCACATACGCTGCTTCTCATTTCCTACCCAGGAAGTCCGAGCTAACCTCAGTGATTCAGTGTTCTAAAGACAGCAGCCTTCAGAAGTGTCTTTGCTTTGCAGCCTTCAGCACAGACGCTCCTCACTTATTCTAAAGGCTTTATATGTGAGAACACAACTTGTCTTCCAAGTGCCTAAGTGATGTGTGAGCAGCTGGAAGAAGAGAATGAGAGATGAAGCTCTTCACATTGGGGCTCATTGACTTTTCCAGCAGGCGACTCTTGACTCTTCAGCTGGAGTTGATTGTTGAACAATGGCTCTCCTCAGCTCGAGAGCAGTGAGGAGTCGCAGGCTCGTTAGACTGCGGTCAGATCAGCCTCAACACACTGGCACCAGTCGCGCTTGAGTGTCGAATGAACTTGTATGAGCGGCCGGGTAAAAAAGCAGCCATGTTAGCATGATTACGCAGCGCTTAGCAGGGCAGCCGGCTTCCTTTACTTCCACATTCGACTTAATGGAAATTCAGTACTGTAGTTCCCACTGTATCGTTCTGTCCTTCGTCTTGTTTAGACCAAAATGATTTGAATTCAGCCTCAGAAGAAAAATAATCGATGCGATTTAATTCAGTTCATTACAGTAGGAGATTGTACTGAGTCTCTCATTATCTATCGCTTTTGCTTTCGTTCTTTTTCATACGTGTTGCATTTTAGCTGTTTTTAATTTCCATGTCATTAAGGTCAGCCTTTTGTGTCTTTGAGGAATTTTATGTAATCAGGCAGGAAATGTTCGACGTGCATAATAGGCATGCTTTTTCCTTGGTTAACTGGGATTGAGTCTCCTTTGACCACAGTGTGCATAAACTCCTCAGGCAACGGCTGCTTATAAACTGAGGATGTAATGAGAAGAAACGAGAGAGAACTCATTACAGTGGGTGCTGCTGAAGAAAAACTGACAGGCTATAAACACACACACACAGAATGTGTTTGTGTGTGCGTGTGTATATTTGTGTGCATACAGTATATATGTGCTGAATATGCATGAGTGCGTGTTTGTGTATTTTGGCCTTCAAGGTCTTTTCTAATCATATCAGCTTTTGCTCTAATTCTGTTATCTCTAATTGTGTGTATTACTTTAACCCCTGAAAGCCTCTGTGTTATTCAGTTATTCATCTTCAAGCAATTATTCAGTGATTGCTATAAATCTTTCGGTAACAGTGAAGCTATTATGAAGATATGTATTTACAGGACCGAGAAAGTCTACCCATCGATTTATTTTTGTGTGGTTTGTTACATTGATTTTTTCCCCTTCCAACAGTGTTGTCTGCTGCCAGGTTTTGTTAGAACAAAGCTGCATCTAAGATCGTAGGAGAAACAGCTGAAGATGTATATGTTGCCAGCTCTCTTTTTACTGAAGGGCAGGAATGTGTCTGTAACACAGGTCACAGGGTCAGATAGGCTACAATTACTCAAGCGTTGACCCCACTGAATCGCTGCCCTCACATATGCCCTGTGTGATTGGGTTTGTTTTGCAGATACGACTTCATCGAAATCCGTGATGGCAATTCAGATTCTGCGGATCTGCTAGGGAAACACTGCAGTAACATTGCCCCACCGGCCATCATCTCATCAGGACCTGTGCTCCACATCCGATTTGTGTCTGACTATGCCCACCAGGGAGCTGGCTTCTCGCTGCGCTACGAGATCCATAAGACAGGTAAGAGAACTGCACCACGAGGAGTGTTTGGTATGGTTGTATAATATTGAGTTCATGGGAAAGTGGTGGCTCAGGGGTTAAGGCTTTGAGTGACTGATCAGAGGCTACAAATCCCAGTAGCACCAGGCTGAAATGGTTGGGTCTTTGAGCAAGGCCCTTAATTCTCAACTGCTGAGTTGTATCACATCTCAGGTGTAAGTCGGTTTGGATAAAAAGCATCAGCCAAATGAACAAAATGGCAACGTATGTTAACACAACAGGCTTTCGTCTAAACGGGGGAACAGGGGCGCTGCGCCCTCTTACTCTCGGCGTGCGCCCCCTTACCGACTCCGTGAAAACATCCCAGCAACACTATGTGACAATGTGTCTGATCATCAAATACGTTATAATTGCTCCAAAAATATTCCAATCATAGTAGATACACCGCCAGACGGTGCAAAAACAATCCGAATTGGCGTTTTCCAGACTGAGGCGCCATGTTGTTTAGTTGTTTACTTGTCGCGGCTGCTCTCGCGAGATTTGACATGGGTTACATACAAGGTCAGCTGACTTGTAGAGCGAGATTTCTCGAGACTGAATGACCTTTCACCCACCGGCGCGGGAGCTTTTGACAGAAGTAGTTCGCGAGTTGTTTTTGTTGACACTTGGGCATTTAAAGATGTCATCCCGCGGCACGAAACGGAAGAAAGCCAAAGACTGTCCAGGGCAGAAGATTACTTCTTTCTTTTTCAATGTTGACAGACAATTTGTTACAATTTCCCTCTCAGATAGCCTCAGAATGTCTCATTGGAGCATTTTTCAAAGGCTTTGGACGGCGGGGGGGGGACGGACAACCGGCACCATCCCCCCCCCCCCCCGGTCGCTTCACTCCCTCGCCATGGTGAGCGCCCTCATACTAAATTTTTCTAGAAAAAACCCTGCACAATACACCTTTTTAGATCTGACAAGTGTCATTTATACCTTGAATACTAATAGAGTCCAACTGTTACTCAGAGATGTTAAAATGTGTGTAAAATGATTATTTTTCCTCCTTTTCAGTATTCATATCTTGTTGTGGACTTTAAACAAAGCCTCACTGAACTCACAGGTTCGAGCAGCACCGCTACTCATCTTCACGTTTTGTGATATATGATATTTTTGCCATGTTGCCCTTCCGTACTCACTTCATTGCATTGAAGTAAGTCATATCAAAGCGTCTGGCTTCATCTCTTTTCAACTGTTTCTGTCATAGTTGTCACAAAAATGTTTCTGCATTTTTGACAGTACTTGAAGGTTTCTCTTGTCTTTTTTTCCATCTCAGGCAGTTTGGGGTTTTTTGGTTTTTTTTTTTTTTTGGTGAGAGGGTTTTTTGTTTGATTGTGTGAAGATTGTCACTGCAGTCTGATCTCTGACAGAGCAGCTCGTATTAGCACATAATAGAGAGCTCTTTCACACAGGATACACACTCTTCAGCCTTTCCTCTGATCAAGCCAACATCAGCAGCAATGTGCCAAGTCCCACTTAAATGACAAGTAGTGATTGGTTTTTGAAAACAGGAATGAAAGGCTCTTATTGGTCAGGTTGGTGTCAAGTGCTATTTTGTTAAACACTGGACGGAAATGATGTCATTGGTCAGGAACTGGCTTGGTAGAAGAAAGATGTTAGCAGACTACAACATTGTGAATTGGAGGGAAAGAAAGTGTTCTGTTGGTCAGGTTTTGTTCAGTAGCAGGAAGATCATTGCTCCAGTTATGTATTAGTGTCTTGTGACACTGCTTGGGGCTAATCACAGCTGGCCTGTATGACCCTGCCACCATACCCATGTGATTCACCTCTCTTTCATGGGTCTGTTTGGCACACAGCGTGACAAATTCAGATCAAGGCAGCAGCGGGAAGAGAAAATAAACTGTGGGTAGGCATCTACTGTCCTCTTTTCATCCTTCAGAAAGCATTCCAGGAATGCCGCTTTAATTGAGTCCTGATCTCCAGGCTCTGAAGCAAGCAAGGGAACTAGTGTTACTAACATAATGTGTTTCTGTGTATGTGCCGTCAAGTTCAAACAGAAGCCTGACAACAAACAGAAAAATCACAAAGGGCCTTTTTCCACTGCACCAGATAACAAGAATAGTTTTTCCATTGGCCAGCGGCACAGTAATAAATGTGTAAGTGAGGTTCTTTGGTGCTTTAATTAGGCGTATCAGGTGAAAATTCAAATTCAATCCAAATTATTTGAAACTGCTCTCATTGAATTCACAAATGAATGCAGAACAACATACTTTTTACAGAAGTAAAATATGTTTATCCGTTCTTGAGAGATTGCAAATCAAAGATTGAAAAAACAGCTTAATTATTAGAAAATTGCTGTAATATTCCGTATGAGGATCACATGGTCCAAAATGGTAGCCTGGCTAACGCGACTTCAAAGCTCTGCGAGCATTTGGTCTGGCCAAGATATTAAGCCCAACCGTTTCCCAGAGCCCGTGGTTGACCCGCCTCCCTGAAATGCCTCAGTTTGCTACTGGTCGAAGCCAGAAAAGGCTGTGACGAAGCTTAAACCAATCACATCACTCTTTCGTCTGACGTATGTGACACGACGGGGCTAACTGGTAGATTAAACTCTTACCGAAGCCGGTCGGGAGCAAGGCGAAAACGTCCTTCCTTTCAATAAATACCTCCAGGGCTGCTCTTTGCTCCATTTCCAATGAGAACTTCCCGTTGAATGCTTTCAATACAGCATCTATGCGTAATAGATGCGGAAGCGTGAATGAAGCGCTTCCGGCATAGATTCTGTAAACAATCTATGGCTTCCAGTCGCAGTTCTACTACGTCAGTGCCTTGAACACGCCTCTACCCAGGGCCGTTGGAGATGCTCAAAGTTGATTGGTTCCCGATTTTTCGGGAGCTTGGAAGAGCTGTCGATAGCTTGCCTGGCCAGACTAAGCTCGCAACAGGCCCTCGTGTTGCGTCACGCTTAGGATGGGCAGGCCCAGGCTACCAAAATGGGCCTCATTAACCAATGAGAGCAAATGTTTTTTCTTAATAACATTTTCAAGAAATTGGCATAGATGGTTGTATACTGAATACAAAGGTTGAAAAATTAGTAGAAATAAATTATGCAAATTAGTATTTAATTAGTATTACTTATGCTAATTATGTAAAAACGTTCAATTGGTACACTCAGTATAAAAGTAATAAAAGATCACTTCTAATACCCTCTTTGTGCTCTGTAGGCCTTTGTATTTCTCAAAAGTAGGGCCTACTGGTGTTTATATTCAAGAATATAAATGATAATATTCACAGCTTTCAAGGCAAACCTTGAAAAAACTGTCTGATCCACATCCAATAAACAATTCACATTGATTGAATTGCAATTGACACTCGCGTTTCTGACTTATGGTTTTTTAAAATCTCATTCCAACCACTTAAATCTCAATATTTTTTATCAAAACAACTACAGTTATATTCTAAAATAGTTATTTATTTACATGAATCAGTTTGATTTGAAAAAATAAGTAGGTAAAGCTATGAAAACCCACTTCAAAGTCTCCTGTGAATCATAACATCAAAACTAGCAGATGGAAAATTTTGCTGAATACTTCATCAGAAACAGTGAGAGCGAGAGAACAGCCCTGTAAAAGTTATCTGATTGATATTCATGAGTAATCTAGTTGGAAACCAATCAGAAGAGAGAGAGTCTGACCACTTTCCCGTGACTCAAAGAGAACTGGGAGTTTCCCAACATCCTGCAAGAAGGAGTTTTTACTCTGTTATACCAACTTCAACCTGCCGTTATTCCCAAAGTACTGAACAGATCTTAACAAGATAACTTTCTTTGGAAAGCAGATTCTAAGCTTTGTACTGATGGTATTCACAATAGAAAATATTCAAGAGTTAAGCAATGACAAATTTGGAAACTTAGATGCACAATTTTCACAGCACGGCCATTGAGCATCTGATACGCCTATTTAAACTGGTTCCAACAAAAACTAACAGTATTGAAGTTGGCACCTACAATAGTATACATACAGAAAACATAGAGTCAGTAAATAAAATATTGAGTAGTCTGTTCTGTGTGTTGTAATTTTGTGTTGTTTAATTCATTAACCTGTCCAAACATTTATGATTTAATTTCTCGGAAATCAGCACCATCAGTTCATTTTAAGGCACAATATTTTAGATTCCATACCTTCACACAGTGCAGATTTTTCATCTTATCATTGTTACGCCTTTTCATCAGTAGCCAGTGTGAGCTGTTTAACAGCCAGTCGGATAAAGATGCAATGCTCATTGAAGCACCTCTTCCATGTTGGATTTAATAGTTGTCTCTCAAACTGGTGGAAAATGATCCAGAAGTTCCGGTGGCTCTCATTGTTGGTTCTAGTTTTTGAGTATGCTGTTGAAATTGGCTACAAACTGGTCAGCTAGAACCTGAATGAAGCCCAGCACTCCCATTCGTACTTGGCACCTTCCTCTCAGTGAAATCCATACTTTACTGTTAGTGCATGACCTCTAACGTCTTTTCTCATGAAGAACTAAAGACAGCAAATCACAGGTCCCCGAAACTTGGATTGAGAGTGTCAGTGATGCACGGCAGTGCTACAGTAAACCCATAGAATGGAGAGACAAGCGCATGCCAGGATGAGTGCTATCATATTGGCAGGTCGCAGGCTTTCTATCATAAGCAAGCAATAATGACGAAAGCCTGTGGGATGTGGAAGCTTGCAGTTGCCATGACATTAAGAAAATTCTGTAACACCTTAGAGGATTTGGTTGAAATTGTGTGTGGGAGCATGTGTGTGCTGGATCTCAGCACAAAGATAAAGAGATTTAGACAATTTGAGTGTGTGTGTGTGTGTGTGTTGTGGAAAAACCCATTTTGATGATGTGTAGAGTGCCTCCCCCAACCACTGCTGTTTAATTTAAACTTGCCAGCCTGTTACCATGTTTTATGAGATGCAAAGCAAATATGAGGAAAGGGAAAACAAAAAAAGGCAGTCAAGAAGGACAGAAAACAAGCAAGCACTGAGGAAAAAAAAATCCAATGAAAGAAGGAATGGACTAAGGCCTGGGCTGTGAGTTGTGTTTACCGTGACTATGTGCTGGCAGAAATAGTCTAGTATTCTCCAGCAGTGATAGAAATCTTGAGTAAATATACATCCTGGAGGTGTGTCTGCCTAGCATGGCACAGATTGCTGGGGGAAAAAAAGCTTCTATCAAATTACCTCCTCCTGTGTAGAGGAGATCTCGCCTCTGCACCTCTGCCCAGGTCGCCAGAGCTGGACTACCCCTTCTCATACTGATCTCAGCTACACCATGTTCCGCCTCGCAGCAGGACAGAACGATCCTGTGCTCCTGCATTTTATCATCAGCGGTCCTCAACAACTCTCCTATCTGTCATTAGACAGCAATTTGTAATGTGTTGTATTAGCACCTACAGTGGAAAAATCCCAGATGAGCTAACAGCTTCCTGATGATAGCCTGCCATTTGCAAAGTTTTATTTGCAAAGTCGCTAATGTAAAATCAAAAATATATATATAAATGCCTGTATGAGCTGCCATTAAGTTTTCACAAAATCATTAAACCGTCAAACTTGTTTGCTTTGATGTTGTTTGTCTGTGGACCAGTAATTATGTGAATTTAATGTCTAATACCTTGCTACACTGTCAGAACAAGATACTGTACAGGCACATTTGTGCTCCCCAAGGTACATTCAGTGTAAATGTATCCTCACACAAGCAACAGCCTCTGGTTCAAAAATGTGGTTTAACGGTACATTACATTCACTGTTCCAGGTAATGAAAGGTACAAAAGATGTTCCCTTGAGAGCTGATCCACCATGACATGTTTTGTACCCTGAGAACTGATTTATAGTCCTGCAAGATACACCTAAACGTATTTGCATCAAGTCACAGCGAACCAGAGGTAGACAGTAACGAAGTACATTTACTTGAGTACTTAAGTACACTTTTTGAGTGTCTGTACTTTACTTGAGTATTTTTTTGGAAACTTATGACTTTAACTTCACTACATTTGAAAGGCAAATATCGTACTTTTCACTCCACTGTATTTCTATCAGGGTCCTCGTTACTATGAAGTGGCTTTGAAAGTGGATGTTTTTTCTTTTCCTTTCTAAAAGGTGATTGGTTTTTTTCTCAGGTGACCCGAGACAGCCTATCAGTAATCACTAGGGTCCCGTCACGTCCATAGACTGTATAATATCAAGCTCAATTATTTCTCAACAGCATTATTTGAACACGATCAGTTGATGGCAGAATGGAAGAAAGCGTTTTTTTCTGGGGAATACACGCACTCATGGCCATAGCTAGAACCCATGTTTCAGTTTTCTGAAAGGATTAAAGATTCGTTTCATTTTAAATGTTTGCTTTGTTTGCTGAAAACGAACCACATCACCGCCTACAAAACCTCGCCGTCCAACCTGCGGAAGCATATTGAGGTATATAAACATTTTATTCCAAGAGAAAGCTTGCAATGAAGTTGTCTGTGCTTTTAGAGCTAGTGATAACGTTGCAAACGTAGCTATGCGGTCTGGTTAGTCAAATGACTTTCCATGGATTTGCCCGCCAAGTTGCCATCGCCTTGTCCACGGCTAACGTTAACACGTAGATTGTTCACTTGGACACTGTTAGTTAGCATGTAAAAATGGAGTTACGCTAACATGAATAACGTTAACTTATCTGAAGTCCTTTCAGAAATATGTTTTAGCATAATCTTACCAAATAAACCGAATGTAGAAATCTTTCTTTTCTAGTAGCGTTAGCTACCCAATATGATTTTGAGTTTGAAAAGAGTTTGCTAGCATGTCAGGTGGAGCTTCACTGACTAGCTAGCTTAACGTTAAACCACCATGATGGCACAGCATGCGTTCATTTTGTGAATTCACATTTCTGTCCTTGGTAACGGCATTAGGTTTTGTAAGCGTTGTGGCAATAATACAACAATGCGTTGACAGAAAATGTACTTTTAATACTTAAGTATTTTTAAAAGCAAGTACTTCAGTACTTTAACTTAAGTAAAAATTTGACTGTACAACTTTCACTTGTATCGGAGTAACATTTGAACAGTGGAATCTGTACTTTGACTTAAGTAATGAACTTGGGTACTTTGTCCACCTCTGCAGAGAACAGGGTTATGGGTAAGCGGAACTTGCAGAGGAGCCCAAGGGCAGAATCGCAGCGAAATGTTGGATGCATCTGAGGTGCTGTGAGTGAAGTAAATGCTGATTAGTTGAGTGGGAAGGAAGTGTATCTGATATTGCTAAAGTTGGGATTTGTTGGGACCTAAACGAGAACTAATGCTAGCACAAGAAAGAGCACGTCAAGAACAGCTTGGCTGAAGAGGTGTACTTGTATGATTTCATCTTCAAAACATTCCAAAAATGTTTTGTAATTGGTCAGTGAATTGTTGGAGGTGTATGCTGCGTGGAAAATCATAGGCAAAGTCCAAAACTGGACATGGAAAAATGGAAGTCAATTTGAGAGACAAAATTTACCGTAATACAGTATTGTCACATAAACTCACCGGCCACTTTAAAGGTAGATGGCCTTTAGATTTTTCAAGTGTAGGGCGTAAAAAGAATTTTCCCTGATGCCCAGTTATTTTTGTTTAGTGGACCGAAAGCTACTGAATTCGAATCACAGACTTCTGATTTTATTCGGGGGTTTTTAAAAATAGAACAATTAATGAATTTAGGGCGATGTGGCCCTAAATTCTCCACTATTTTTTCCTGCTTCACCATGACCTGATTCAAGATACTACGTCATGCATCACATGGTGGGCTTTCCCCATTCACGCAAAGCATTGTGGGCGACAAATTTGAAACAGGAGAGAAAAATGAAGGACATGAGTATGCGAATAAAACGTGAAAGACCGACTACAGTAACGAAAAGCGAGAAGAAAAGACGTTATGTTGCGAAGGAAAGGAAACGCAGGAACAAACTAATAAGTATCAGCAGTCAGCGAGCACCTCGGTGTGATCAGCTGTTTGTTTAGCAACAAAATTATGTAACTGTCAGTGCACAGTCAAGGTAAACCTGCGCATGAGCACACAGACTTCCTCTGTCTGCTTGACTGGATGAAGCGAGTGATTTCATGTACATTATTTGCTCGGGAATCCCCTCAAATTAAATAACTTCCCAGCCACAGAATGGCATGATATTTTGTGAGATATTACAGAAGTAAACATATATCACAATGACCAAATTTCAGACGGAGCTAAATTTCACCGATTTTATGAAATCGAAAGGTCGTCTAGCTTTAATAGGAACTTGTTCTTGATTCTAAGGTTCCTGCCTACCTCACAGAAAGATAAAATGTTAATTGTAGTATACCGAGTATGTATTTTTCCCCTGGGAAAGTGAATAAATGTAGTGTAGCTTTTAACCTCATTTAGGGCACAACATAATGTAATAATATAAGGCTGAAGTATAATAAACTATATTCACTTTCCAAGGGGAAAGATACACACACTCACCGGCCACTTTAATAGGAACTTGTTCTTGAGTCTAAGGCCCTGTCCACACGGCAACGGATTCAGGTGAATCTGATAAAATTTTTTATCGTTTCGGCCTGGCGTCCGCACGGCACCGGCGTTTTGGGTGCCCCAAAATGATATTTTTTGAGAACGGGTTCCAGAGTGGAAAAATCTGGCAACGGCGCCGTTGCGAAGTCGTCTGGATGAGTAGAACGGATTTGTTTACGATGACGTCACAACCACATGACTAGAACAAGCAGCACTCTCGCGCGCATCATTCGTAACAACAGAAATTGAAATTGTTTATACATTAACCTGACTGACCTGCCAGACAGACAATTTACACCTGCTTTGATGAACAGAAAGTACAGCCTTCCACACAAAGCAACAGTTACCTGACTATAATGGAGGCAGAGGGGAAAAGGGTCAGAAGAGCCTTCAACAGACTGTTTTGTATGAACCACTGCATTGCATTCACTTTTGTATACAGCTTTTCTTTTAAATAAACAAGTAACTGAACCATTTCTTGAATTTCTTTTTTTTATTGGATAAGACTGCTTTTCAAAATGTTCACACACAATATAAAAAGTTATATAAATTATATAAAAATGCTTTTCAAAATGTTCACACACAATAAGAAAATTAAGTTATATAAAACTATGCACACTAATAAAACTAATTAGTACACACAGAAAGCACAATTTCCTCGCGTAGTCGCAGCCATCTTCTTCTTGTTGTTGTGTGTTTGTTCCTGTGAGTGCTTCATGCCGGGTAGAAGAAGGGGTTTATGCGTGTAACAGACGTTGCGTTGTGTTGTTCACCAGTCTTTTTATTCTGAAGAAATGAGACACAAATACACTGCTGAGGACGGGCTGCAAACGTCCAGTGGCATTGGCGCTTACATTTCCAAAATGAACTGAAAGAGGCCAGCGCCTCGTTCCCATAACTACCTGCGCTCTCAAAGGGCCAGCGCAGAATTTCCCCACCACTACACACAATGGCAAGTGGAAAAAAAATAAACCCGTTACATGTGCATGCGTCCTACTTTTTCTTCTATTGCTCTGGTGTCTCCGATGGGACCGTCTTACAGCGCACATAGAGGTGTGGCATGTGTATTGCATCGTTTTCAGCAAACGTTGCGTTGCTATATGTACCTGATATTTTACTGATCCGTTGCCCATGTGGACGCGATATTTTTTTTACCCGCTAAAAAAAAAATCTCGTTGCCGTTGTCGTGTGGATGTAGCCTAAGATTCCTGTTCTTGGCTGCAGGAATGGAACCAAATATGATCTTCTGCTGTTGCATGCTGAGATGCTTTTCTGCTCACCATGGTTGTAAAGAGTGATTATATGAGTTGCTATATCCTTCCTGGCAGCTCGAACCAATCGGGCCATTTTCCTCTGATCTCTGTCAACAAGTCGTTTGTTTCCACCCACAGAATTGCCACTCACTCAATGTCTTTTGTTTTTTGCACCATTCTGTAAAAACTCTAGAGACTGTTGTGTGTGAAAACCCCAGATCAGCAGTTTCTGAAACACTCAAACCAGTCCATCTGGCTCAAACCAACGCCCATGCCACAGTGAAAGAAAGTCACACTTTGAGATCACAATGTTTCCCATTCTGATGTTTGAAGTGAACATTAACTGAAGCTCTTGATTTGTATCTGCATGATTTTCTGCATCGTGCTGCTGTCAACGGATCGGCTGATTAGAGAACTGCATAAAACAGCAGGCGGATGGGTGTTCCTAATAAAGTGGCCAGAGTGTGTATTATTGACAAACCTATTCCAGTGCTATGCTTATTTAGCTGTTCTCCCTATTAGAGTGAAATGTGACACGTTCTTCTTCATTTTCTTCATTTTGTCTCGACTGAATCTTGGTACAGTAAAGTCAAGTCAATTTATTTGTATAGTGATTTTAACAATAAACACTGTCACAAAGCAGCTTTACAGGAAAATATAGATTTTAAACATCTCATCTCATCTCATTATCTGTAGCCGCTTTATCCTGTTCTACAGGGTCGCAGGCAAGCTGGAGCCTATCCCAGCTGACTACGGGCGAAAGGCGGGGTACACCCTGGACAAGTCGCCAGGTCATCACAGGGCTGACACATAGACACAGACAACCATTCACACTCACATTCACACCTACAGTCAATTTAGAGTCACCAGTTAACCTAACCTGCATGTCTTTGGACTGTGGGGGAAACCGGAGCACCCGGAGGAAACCCACACGGACACAGGGAGAACATGCAAACTCCGCACAGAAAGGCCCTCGCCAGCCACGGGGCTCGAACCCGGACCTTCTTGCTGTGAGGCAACAGTGCTAACCACTACACCACCGTGCCACCCCACTACACCACCATGCCACCGATTTTAAACATATGAATTAATACATTTATCCCATTGATATTTCATCTAATCTCATCTCATTATCTCTAGCCGCTTTATCCTGTTCTACAGGGTCGCAGGCAAGCTGGAGCCTATCCCAGCTGACTACGGGCGAAAGGCGGGGTACACCCTGGACAAGTCGCCAGGTCATCACAGGGCTGACACATAGACACAGACAACCATTCACACTCACACCTACGGTCAATTTAGAGTCACCAGTTAACCTAACCTGCATGTCTTTGGACTGTGGGGGAAACCGGAGCACCCGGAGGAAACCCACGCGGACACGGGGAGAACATGCAAACTCCACACAGAAAGGCCCTCGCCGGCCACGGGGCTCGAACCCGGACCTTCTTGCTGTGAGGCGACAGCGCTAACCACTACACCACCGTGCCGCCCCCCATTGATATTTAATACATTTATTCCTATAAATTGACTTGACATTCAACTCTGCCCCCTAGTGCATACATTTTATGATTCTTGCTTCAGTATGTATTGTATATTGGAAGATATCTTTATGAATTCCTGCATGTACATGTTCACAGATTTACATTTGCACAAATACAAACCAGCACTAAAACTGATAGGTTAGTACCGTATATGTCTGAGCATCTGTATTAAAGGAGAACTGAAGTCATTTTTAAACTTGCTTTATTTCTTTTGTGCCTGGGGGACTGCAGTTGACTTGCTGACTTTGGGACTACGGTTGTCGTGAACAGTTTTGCACTTGGGTTTCCGTCAGTGGGGGGTTTATAGCATCAACGAAGTTGACTTTATGTTAGGACTGTTAATGTTGTAGTCATGTTGTCTGTTGTTGCCCGGATGGGGATAGGTTCCCTTTTGAGTCTGGTTCCTCTCGAGGTTTCTTCCTCATGTCGTCTGAGGGAGTTTTTCCTTGCCACCTTCGCCAAAGGCTCGCTCATTGGGGATAGATTAGGGATAAAATTAGCTCATATTTTAAGTCGTTCAAATTCTGTAAAGCTGCTTTGCGACAATGTTTATTGTTAAAAGCGCTATACAAATAAACTTGACTTGACTTGATTTCTTAAGGCCCGGTCCCACTGGCCGATGGACACAAAACGTATGCAAAAAGGACACAGCGGACGAGCAAAATTTTGGGGGTGGCTCTATCCGTTTTCATCCGCTCCAGAAATGGACAAAATTTGCAAAAACAGAACGGAAAAGAACGGACGTGGGTAGTATATAGCGGGGATGTTAAACGCATGTTCATAGGAAGCCTAGCGGATGAAAGCAGATGGAAGTGGATGACAGCTCCGAAGGGGTTACCGGTGATAACTGAGAAGCGGACGCATAGCAGAAATAGCGGATGCATAGCGGGTGAAGGGGCTGCATCACGTACGCCTAACGGAAACAAAGGGGATGTTGCGCAGATGTATATCGGATGCAGACCGTTCACTGCGCTAGGTGTCCTTCTACATACTCTAGACATACTCCAGACATCCTAAATATACGAGATACATTCCAGATATAAACGCTTTGTCCGTTTTGAATACTTTATATACGAGATGCATACGCTTACATCCTTTCTATTTCCGTGCTACTAACGATGAATAGACGTTTCATGTACCTTATCTTTCCTCCCTCTTTCCGTTTTCAGCTGCAGCGGATGTGAGTTGCGAGGATGCCCAGAGGATGCAGAGAGGATACAGCAGACGTTTAACGGATGATAACAGACATAGAACGTTTGTTGCTCGTATATGTCGCGGATTTACATCGTACACGGCGGAAAGTTCATCCGTTCTAAAAGTTTTGTGCAGCTCAAAACTTTTTGCGCGGATGAAATCACAGTGGACGGATGCTCGATGGATAGAGCGTATGAAGCACGTATGCAATGAGTACACAACGGATGCATAGCGTTTTCCAACGGATGGCAAAGATTTTTTTACGTTTTACATCCTCTTTGCATCCATAAGTGCAGTGGGACCGGGCCTTTAATTAATGTGTTATTCAATTACGTTTTCGGTTTTAGTAACCTTATATCGTGACTCGTATTGGCAACTAATTGCAATTAAATATTATACTTATCGGCCTGTTCGGTTTTTAGCCGTGTTGAATTTAGTTCGTTTGGTCCACGGCAGGCGTCGCTTATCCGCGCGATCTTCACGAGACTTGTGTGAGACTTCGAAATGTCAAGTGTCAGCCAGGTGTCAGCGCCGCCATTTTGAAAACTGTTTTCCAAACAAAATATTGCACAAAAACGAGTTTAAATGACAATTACTGCCTACTTTTTTCAAACTTTCCTGATTGCTCTCAAAACAAACAAAACATCCGGCTTGATTACGTCAGCATTCGAAAGAGGGCGTGCGCGTCTTTTGACAACGTCGGCAGATGTTGGTCACTTTGATTTCCACTGTACGTTTTACTTCCGTCCTACGATGTCTCGCACAGGTCTCAGCGAATCTCGTTTACGGCCATTCCTTTGATATATGGACTGATATATTACATAGCATATTTCAAACACTCATAACTTGCTATAGCAGTCACAAAATAGCGATCAAAAATGCGTTCCTGTAATGAGGTAAATAGAATTTTGATGATCAGCCTTTGGTTCTCCTTTTAACCAATTTCCATCCTGTACAGTTCTTTTAAACCTCCCCCACAAACCACACTTTCATTTATTCAACTGTACATATAATCCAGTCCTACTGTTGCCACGGCTACAGTTAGGAGACTCGACCAATTTGTTTTCCGCCATTAGAGAGCTGGAACAGTAGATGTGAGGAGCCAAGGAAAGCCAGTGAGAGCTTACTGTCCAGCTGCCCACAGCTATTACGATATCACCCAGTTGCCCCTTCTCTCTTTCACTCCCCCTGCGCTGTACAGTCTGGACTCGGCTGTATCGTGTGCGTATGCGAATTAAAGCCTGTTGATGGATGATGATAATGCTCTCAGGCGGGTTTTCTGTACTGTATTACTGATCACATCACACAACAGCAACCACTCATTATAGCTCAGGATTGTTAATGATGACTGAGGTGGATTTGTTTTGCTCTGAACTATGTCTGCAAGCGTAGTCATAAAATTGTTCCACTTTGGGCTCGGGTCTATGCAATACTTTTTTTTTTTAAGCTACAGACAATGTGCAGAAATGTGGAACGCTACTGTATCAGCATGACATGAATGCTTAGATGTGAATGAATGCCGACTCCCAGCACTAGCACCCTCTAGACACACAATCGCACACATTATATGGCAACGAGAATCTGTCTCACACACACATAGTGTTCACTCATCCATGACAGTCGTTTCCAGTTCTACCCAGCAGCGCTCCACAAAAACATCCCCCCCACCCTTTTCCCCTGAGCTACAGACAGCCCAGGTTCGAGCACATGACCCAGTTATTGCACTTCTTATCCGTGGATCAGAAACGAACCCCCGTGCAGTGAGCTGCCGGTTTTTCCAGACTCACAAACATGAATTAATGAGTGCGGACAGAAGGCTGATGGCGTTAGGTTTACTCAAGCATACACAATGCAGTGTGGTACAGAGCTACGGTAAGGGTCTGCCGTACTGTCTGTTTGGCACAGGAGGTCATCTTAGGTCACACTAAGACACACTTTCATTGTTTCATTGTACAGTACTTTGAGGCAACTCTTGTTGTTTGATAAATGTGCTTTAGAAATGAAGTTGCCTTGGCTTTTCCATAAGGACTCATCTCATCTCATTATCTCTAGCCGCTTTATCCTGTTCTACAGGGTCGCAGGCAAGCTGGAGCCTATCCCAGCTGACTACGGGCGAAAGGCGGGGTACACCCTGGACAAGTCGCCAGGTCATCACAGGGCTGACACATAGACACAGACAACCATTCACACTCACATTCACACCTACGGTCAATTTAGAGTCACCAGTTAACCTAACCTGCATGTCTTTGGACTGTGGGGGAAACCGGAGCACCCGGAGGAAACCCACGCGGACACGGGGAGAACATGCAAACTCCACACAGAAAGGCCCTCGCCGGCCACGGGGCTCGAACCCGGACCTTCTTGCTGTGAGGCGACAGCGCTAACCACTACACCACTGTGCCGCCCCCCATAAGGACTCAGTGTAAGAAAATTGCTGAATGGTTGAGGGTATGCTGGGGTATTTGAACGGATCTGTTACTGCAGGGGAACGCACTGGCAGCAGAGACAAGTTGACCTACTAAGGTGAGGAAATCAGCAGTCGAATGAAGTGATATATGCTTGCATACATGTGTGATAGCTGCTGAGTCTGTATGCACAGAAGTGAGAGGGTCATGTGTTAGGGAGCTATCAGCTGATCAAATAGTCAACGATGGAGAGGGAAGGACAGTAAGAGTCTGACCTGCAGCCTTAATCCAGCAAAATTCACAATATATAATTTGTCTCACAGTAGTTTTGCTAAGTATTCGCTGACATACTGTAGTACTATTAAAGTAGAATAGCCTTATCCAGAAAAACTAGAAGTTTTGGATTTTGATCAAATATTAAAGTATATAAGGAAAATAAATAAATAAAACATTTGTTCCAAAATGGAAATTAAATGTTTTGGATATGAAAGTTGTGCACGCATATATATTATACATTGGGTATAAAAAGTGTACACACCCCGTTAAAATGATCGGTTTATCTGATGTAAAAAAATGAGACCATGATAAATAATTTCTAAACTTTTCCCTCCTTTAATGTGACCCATAACCTGTACAATTCAATTGAAAAACAAACAAATCTGTTTGGGGGAAAAAACATCAAAAAACGTACAATAAGCTGGTTGCATAAGTGTGCACACCCTTAAACTAATACTTTGTTGAAGCACCTTTTGATTTCATTACAGCATTCAGTCTTTTTGGGTCGGAGTCTATCAGCCTGCCACATCTAGACTTGGCAATATTTGCCCACTCTTCCTTGCAAAAGCGCTCCAAATCTGTCAGACTGCGAGGGCGTCTCTTGTGCACAGCCCTCTTCAGGTCACCCCACAGATTTTCAATTGGATTTAGGTCTGGGCTCTGGCTGGGCCGTTCCAAAACTTTTTTGGGGTCATTGTTGTGCTGAAAGATGAAATTCCTCTTCATCTTCAGCTTTCTAGCAGACACCTGAAGGTTTGGGGCCAAAATTGACTGGTATTTAGAACTGTTCATAATTCCCTCCACCTTGACTAAAGCCCCTGTTCCGACTGAAGAAAAACAACCCCAAAACACGATGCTGCCACCACCATGCTTCACCGTGGGGATGGTGTTCTTTTGGTGATGCGCAGTGGTGTTTTTGCACCAAACATACCTTTTGGAATTGTGGCCAAAAAGTTCAACCTTGGTTTCATCAGACCATAACACATTTTCCCACATGCTTTTGGGAGAGTTGATGTATTTTTTTTTTTTTTGCAAAATTTAGCCAGGCCTGGGTGTTTTTCTTTGACCCTACCTCATAGTCCAGACATATGGAGAATACAGGAGATTGTTGCCACATGTAGTACACAACCAGTGCTTGCCAGAAATTCCTGCAGCTCCTTCAGTGTTGCTGTAGGCCTCTTGGCAGCCTCCCTGACCGGTTTTCGTCTTGTCTTTTCATCAATTTTGGAGGGACGTCCAGTTCTCGGTAATGTCACTGTTGTCCCATATTTTCTCCACTTCTTGATGACGGTCTTCACTGTGCTCCATGGTATATCTAATGCCGTGGAAATGTTTTTGTCCCCTTCTCCTGACTGATACCTTTCAACAATGAGATCCCTTTGATGCTTTGTAAGCTCTCTGAGAACGCTGGCTTTTGCTGCAGGATGCAACTGAGTAAATGTCTGAACTTTATTTGGGGTTAATCAGAGTCATTTTAATTGATGGCAGGTGTGAACCCAAAAAGACTGAATGCTGTAATTAAATCAAAAGGTGCTTCAACAAAGTATTAGTTTAAGGGTGTGCACACTTATGCAACCACCTTATTGTAAGTTTTTTTTTATTTTTTATGTTTTTCCCCCGAACTGTGTGTTTTTCTATTGGATTGTACAGGTTATAGGTCACATTAAAGGTGGGAAAAGTTTTGAAATGATTTATCGTTGTCTCATTTTTTTACATGAGAAAAGCCTATCATGTTAACGGGGTGTATACACTTTTTAGATCCACTGTGTATATATATATATATATATATATAATTTTTTTTTTTAATTCCCCCACTCGCCCCTCCTTCCAGCGGTATTTTTCCCCTCAAGCTCGGGTCCTTGACCCTAGGACTGCACTTTTCTGGACAGAGATCTCGGATGTTGTTCCTGGGATCTGTTGGAGCCACTTTCCCAGTTTGGGGGTCACTGCACCCAGGGCTCCTATCACCACGGGGACCACTGTTGTCTTCATCTTCCACATCTTATGATCTTAAGATGTGGAAGATATATATGATATTACATGGTTGCATGATGATATGAAGTTTATCTTCGAGTGATGAATATATATTTCACAAGTGAGCGAAGCAGACGAGTATTCATATTCACACAAAAATAACCAAAATTTATTAAAACAAATTCATCAAGTTCCTCACAAGTGACATTTTGAAAAATATATCACTTGATGTCCTGGATGTAGTTCGGATGAAAAATACGAGTGGCATATTGGCACGAGTGGCAAGTACTAATAATGAAGTCATTCAGTACCCACAATGCTCTGAGAAAAAGACTTTATGATGTAATTTATCACAATACCAGTATAATAACAACATATCACCCTGCCCTATTAGCATTCAGGTTCCGATGGAACAGTGAGTGGCGTCGCTGAGTTTTGACTGATGGATAGTGGATCGTGCGAGAGGGGAATTGTGGTCTGGTGCACATGTTCTGTGCAGAAGATTGTTTCAGGCTCATTCTAGGACACTGAATTCTGAAAAGAATTCTGAAATTGTTATAGTGGTGTCCTCCTCCTGTGCAGACACGTGTAATGGGTTATTTCTTTCTGCTTGCTCAGAGGAGTAAAGGTTGGCGCACTATTAAGACATTTGCGTCTGAGTCCATGGGCAGAATGAGATCTTCCATTCAAAATATAGTAATTCTGTAAAGTTCTGGTCAGCTTTGGCTGCCCTCTGTAAATGGGGAAAAAAATACAAGGAGAACCGACATCCGTCCATCCAGATCAAGAAGACGTCTCCACTTTACTTGCCTGTCAGCCATATTGTCTGTCATGTGCCATGTGTTTTGGGGGTGTGGCTTTGGAGTAAACACAGCGCTCTGTTTGTTTGAATTTTGAGCATCAAAGCATCAATTGCCCGGCTAAGTTTTGCTAAACGACTGACTGTGTATTTGAAATGTGAATGTATGTATTCACAAGTGTATGTGCATGTAAAGATGCATGTCTGAAAAAGGCACAGATGTACACACATGTACACAGGCATGAAACGGATGTACAGAATGGTTGAGGTACAGGAGAGAAGAAGGAGAAGGGACAGTGTGTAATACAAACCGAGGCCAGCTGGTTCCTGCAGCTCGATCTTTCTTTAAAGGAGAACTGAAGTCATTTTTAAACTTGCTTTATTTCTTAATTAACATGTTATTCAATTACGTTTTCGGTTTTAGTAACCTTATATCGTGACTCGTATTGGCAACTAATTGCAATTAAATATTATACTTATCAGCCTATTCGGTTTTTAGCCATGTTGAATTTAGTTCGTTTGGTCCACGGCAGGCGTCGCTTATCTGCCGGATCTTCACCAGACTTGTACGAGACTTCGAAACGTCAAGCGTCAGCCAGGTGTCAGCGCCGCCATTTTGAAAACTGTTTTCCAAACGAAATGTTGCACAAAAACGAGTTTAAATGACAATTACTGCCTACTTTTTTCAAACTTCTCTGATTGCTATCAAAACAAACAAAACTTCCGGCTTGATTACGTCAGCATTCGAAAGAGGGCGCGCGCGTCTTTTGACAACGTTGGCAGATGTTGGTCGCTTTGATTTCCGCTGTACGTTTTACTTCCGTCCTACGATGTCTCGCACAGGTCTCAACGAATCTTGTTTACAGCCATTGCTTTGACATATGGACTGATATATTCATCTCATCTCATTATCTCTAGCCGCTTTATCCTGTTCTACAGGGTCGCAGGCAAGCTGGAGCCTATCCCAGCTGACTACGGGCAAAAGGCGGGGTACACCCTGGACAAGTCACCAGGTCATCACAGGGCTGACACATAGACACAGACAACCATTCACACTCACATTCACACCTACGGTCAATTTAGAGTCACCAGTTAACCTAACCTGCATGTCTTTGGACTGTGGGGGAAACCGGAGCACCCGGAGGAAACCCACACGGACACGGGGAGAACATGCAAACTCCACACAGAAAGGCCCTCGCCAGCCACGGGGCTCGAACCCGGACCTTCTTGCTGTGAGGCGACAGCGCTAACTACTACACCACCGTGCCGCCCTGGACTGATATATTACATAGCATATTTCAAACACTCATAACTTGCTATAGCAGTGACAAAATAGCTATTGAAAATTCGTTCCTGTAATGAGGTAAATAGAATTTTGATAATAAAAAATTTGCCTTCAGTTCCCCTTTAAGCTAGACTCCCTAGCTCCCTCTGAAGAGGCCTATAATACTGTGTGTGTGTTGACAGGTTCAGGCTTGTCCCACTCGAGTGTGTGACCTCTCATTAAGTCTTCAGACTCTGGGTCACTGTCTCCTGCTCTAAAGCCTTATATAGAGCTCTATTAATCTCCACATGGTGCCAGGAACCCTGTAAGGATCAGGCATGCTGGGAGCCGAGAGAGGAAGATGTAGCCTTGTACAGTGTGTGTAAACATGCATAGTCAGGTGTCGGTCTGTGTTTGTGTGTCTGTTTATAGCACAGTTTTTGCTCCTTCTCATTCTGGGTATTGTGAGAAGCTGCGTGTGTTGCTGTCAGGCTTGCAGCTGGTCAGCAAAGTATAAATAGTTAAAGCATTACAGTTATTTAGGAGTTAAGAGCTGCAGATTACTGGCTGTTTGTTCTTTGATGCCCTGATATTTTACCCCCTTCCTGAGCTCACACTCTCTATTCCAGGCTCCTGTCAACAGACCACATACAAATACACATACATGTATGAAGTTTGTCTCTCTTAGTTAAGCACATATAAGAGAGTAACTAGTACCTGATCATTGACTGACGTTTTCCTTCTTTTTCCTTGTGTTCAATATTTTAATTTTTGGTCAGTGTTGACAAGAAAAATCTTTTAATTTAGTTTTCCATGATATGATTTGAACTGTTATTATAAGATAATATAAGTATGTATAAGTATCGCGCACTCTGATTTTGTGACCCATATCGTAACTAGTGTTGAATTCGCTTATAATTATTGCCAGAATAGTACCAACTAAGGACATGTGGGTGGAGCTAGAAATAATTCCGTACAGTGATTGGTCAAACAGTGTTGTTACCAGAAGAGAACCGTCAGGGCCTTCTAGGCCTTCAGAGAGGTCCCAAACGTATCAGCATTTCAAATGTTATATTTAATTTCTTTCATTCTTTCATAATTCCATGATAATTATTCTCTTCTAATTCGAACTTGGCCTCATTTTCTATCAAATTTGCTTCAGAAATGAAAGGGTTACTGTTTGCTGTCTATAGGCTGAGAAGGGTTTTAAGCTGGCTCACTCATTGGTTATTGCCGGGACAGAAGGCCGTGGCAGTGTATGTTTATGTAGGAAGTGACAGAGTCCTGGGTATGACTTTAAACTGCAACCAGTGGTGAGTCTCAGGTCTGGGAGGATTTGAGTTTTGAGGAAAGTGGAGTTACCCCTTAATCACCATTGCTCCCAGGTCCACTCTGACCCGGAGTGGTAGCACCTGCTTGGGTTCCAGTTATGTGTTAAATAGTCCATCACCAACACCTGCTGGCAGCAGGGTGCTTTTTGGTACGTTGTGGCAGAGGAACCCAACAGGGTCATTGGCACACCACCAGATGGCATGCGGAAGAGCCACTCAAATGGCCAACGGATGGCATCACTCACTCGGCAAGTCAGTTGTCACTGCGGGGCAACTTTCATACCCGTCAGGTCTGTGGCACTTTTGTGCACCACTTGTCATCAGGTCTGGAGGTCCAGAGAGACAACACGATGGGGGGGACGACATCGTTTGTCTTACCTTACTGTGCAAGGCGCTTTGATAGGCGAGGAGAATAGTATACGAGAACTCACAAGGCCGGGCATTCCATGGTGGCTCGGCCAGGCCATTTGTGCCGCTGCTGCGGACGACTCTGTCGCTCTGGTGCAGGTCTCACGGCCCATCTGTTTCTCTGCACATCCTAATGAAACAATCAACATCGCTAGTGATGGACAGCCAACGACGACAATGACAAGGAAGTGACAGATGACTTAACCCATCATATTTTGATTTATAGTGGGAGGGACCAAAAGTTTATTGCCCTCGTCCTTCTCGAAGGCTAATGTGGGCTTAACCACGACTTGGCGCTGTCAGCACAGCAGTGAAGTAACCTTTCAGCCGGTGTAGCGTTCATCAGTAGTGTTAGCGAATGCTAATTAAGCAGTCAAGCCAGTGCTATCAAGAGCAGGTAGCACAGGCTAATGACTGAGAAACTAAGATTTCTGTCTCCAGACTCTTCTTCCACGCTGTATGCTCGCCACAGTATTTTTCTCTCAGATTTAAGTATTCATTTCCCTGTGTAATTTACTTAGTTACTTTTAAAATCAACATCGACAACTACACAGAACGGAGCGACCTGCCAGCCTGCCGCTAATCCCTTGCAAAATCCTTTGCCCTGTTGCTTTTTTGGTGTCTGGCTAAGTTTTGGCTGAGCTCAAGTCCCAGCTCTAATAGTAACGGTTCACCAGTGGTTGTTACACAGTTGTAACAAACTGCCTTTTTGAAAAAGCTCTCGCTCAAATGACATATTTACCAGACTGTATGACACGGCAATCTTCAGAAGTGCCTGATATCATTCTTATTAATCTGAAACTTGTCTATTGTTTCTGTTGTTACTGTTTACTGTTAATGCTAGCGTCATATTGGAAATGATGTCACCACTAAAGGATACAGGCAAGCCATGGGAAACAGATGTTCAGGGTATGAGTAGTTCTGAATTTAGTAACCATACATCAGTCCCATCCTTTTGGCAGAGTCGTGATGAGATGAGTAACAGTTTTAAAGCATCCCAGGAGATATCAGATTGTGAGTCTCTATGTATGTACTAGTGTTTCTCCTTTTGTGCACATTAGCTTAACACAGTGACTGTGTGTCTGAGTAAAGGGGTGTGTTGCCGGGCGTTGTTTTTGGGAGTCAGAGAAGAGTTGTCACGAAGAACATGTGTGGTAGTGTTGAAGGTGAAGAATGACTGGGTATACAGTTAGGTCCATAAATATTTGGACAGAGACAACATTTTTCTAATTTTGGTTCTGTACATTACCACAATGAATTTTGAACAAAACAATTCAGATGCAGTTGAATTTCAGACTTTCAGCTTTAATTCAGTGGGTTGAACAAAATGATTGCATAAAAATGTGAGGAACTAAAGCATTTTTTAAACACAATCCCTTCATTTCAGGGGCTCAAAAGTACCGTATTTTCCGGACTATACGTCGCTCCGGAGTTTAAGTCGCATCAGCCAAAAAATGCATTATGAAGACGAAAAAACATATATACGTCGCACCGGACTACAAGTCGCACTTTTTTGAAGGTTTATTCTATTCATAGAATCTGTGATTCTATCTGATAAGCGGCGCGTGGTTACTGCGCGACTGCATTGTTTATTTAATAAACGAACAGCTAAGCAGTGATAACGCGCCCTTTGCCCTGTAAGTAGCCTAGTCTGATTATTTTAAATATCTACTACTATCTTTAATACTATCACTATCGTTATTACTAATAGCCTATATTATTCTCATCTCATCTCATTAACTCTAGCCGCTTTATCCTTCTACAGGGTCGCAGGCAAGCTGGAGCCTATCCCAGCTGACTACGGGCGAAAGGCGGGGTACACCCTGGACAAGTCGCCAGGTCATCACAGGGCTGACACATAGACACAGACAACCATTCACACTCACATTCACACCTACAGTCAATTTAGAGTCACCAGTTAACCTAACCTGCATGTCTTTGGACTGTGGGGGAAACCGGAGCACCCGGAGGAAACCCACGCGGACAACATGCAAACTCCGCACAGAAAGGCCCTCGCCGGCCCCGGGGCTCGAACCCAGGACCTTCTTGCTGTGAGGCGACAGCGCTAACCACTACACCACCGTGCCGCCCTGCCTATATTATTATTATAACTAATATTAGTAGCCTATTACTGATGCATTAATCAGTTTGCTTTTAGAATATTTTTACCGGTAGGGTTTATTATCGCCCCATGGCTCTTTCATCTTTGTTATTAAAGCTGTAGTCATCATCAAGGAGTGTCATTCTTCATTTTTGTCGAATTTTATTTCATCAAATCAGAGGTCAAGTAGGCTATAGGTATATCATCTCCAAAGACAGGTACGGTAGTAAAAACAACCGTCTAGTGAAAAAAACAACAACAACCGCTCAGAGAAAAAAACAGGCAGAAAGTGCGCCTGCCAGTTAACGTCATATCAGATAAAAACATTAAACATTATTCAGACCATTAACACCATAACATCAGAGATGAAGAATAAAGTTCATCTTGGAAGGAGAGTTATTTTTAAAAATGCAAAACAAAATCATTTATAATAGCCCAGAGAAAAACTGGCTGAATATGTACCGTAACATCAAGTTATTCAATAGCCTATAGGCCTAAAATCAGGGCTTAATTTGAGCCGGAACATGACGGAACAAGATCCGTAACCTCCGTTGTCGGATCCGGCAGCTATTTTCATTTCATTCGGTGTTCCGGTAGCTATTTAAATGGATCAGATCACCTCCGTGACCATCACAAAGGGAATAAATTAAATAAGTAAATAAAAATGTGTTTAGTGTTCGGTTTTGATTTTGATATCTGTTGTTGATTTCTCTCCTATGACATCCACAAAATCTATGCGGAAGAGGGAGGGACATGGGGTGTATACTTCCGCTCAGTAGAACACCGGGTTTTTTGTAGCCGTTAGCTTGCGTTGTGGAAAAAATGGCAAAAAAACAAGAAAGCTTACTAAAATTTTGAAAATGAATTCTCCAACTTGTATTGTAAACCCTTTATTTCTTAACTATTACTTGAATTGATTGCACTTATGTTTGCTGGCACTGCTTTTAATGAGCAGGAGAAAAACAGGGAGGGCTCGGAAAATGACCGCAGGTCGGAATCGAACCCAGGTCCCCGGATTTATGGTATGGCGCCTTACCAACCTGAGCCACGAAGTCCTGATGGCACTGTTTTTAAATACCCTACTTAAATCCTTAAAATGAGTCATTTAACTCATGTCTTGTGTGATCTGATCTCCAATGGTGAAATAAACCGGTTGTGATATGAGTACAGTCTGTTATTTTAGAAGATAAATTTAATATATAATTTAATATATAGCCTAATAAAAAATAATATTTTATAACATAATATCACGACATATTACTGTCTGTAACTGTTCGTCACTAAAGCGTTTTCTAAGATCATAATGTCTGATATTATTATTATTATTTTTTACACACACAATAAGCGCGTGTGCGTAAAGTTATAGTAAACCACCCCCTGCCTTTTTTTTTTTTTTTGAGTCGCCGGACCCACCCACCTCCTGCGTTCCGGGACCTCCCACTTCACAAATTAAGCCCTGCCTAAAATCATTACATAACTTATTTAAATAACTATAGGCCTATCATTAATAATAAAACACAGGTCAATCAAGTTTATCAAGCTGACAGTTTCACTCCAAATCAGCAAATCCATTGAATTCCTCATCCTTGGTGTCGCTTCTGAACAACTCTGCGAACTCCAGCGGCAGACGAAGCGCCGTTTCCTCTTCTTCTGCGTGGCTGTCGTCAGACTCAGCATCAGCTCCAGTTATTCCGCGGTGAAAAACAAACAAACATATATACGTCGCACCGGAGTATAAGTCGCATGGCCAGCCGAACCATGAAAAAAAGTGCGACTTATAGTCCGAAAAATACAGTAATTGGACAAATTAAATAATTGTAAATAAAATGTTCTTTTCTAATACTTGGTTGAAAACCCTTTGTTGGCAATGACTGCCTGAAGTCTTGAACTCATGGACATCACCAGATGCTGTGTTTCCTCCTTTTTAATGCTCTGCCAGGCCTTTACTGCAGCGGTTTTCAGTTGCTGTTTGTTTGTGGGCCTTTCTGTCTGAAGTTTAGCCTTTAACAAGTGAAATGCATGCTCAATTGGGTTGAGATCAGGTGACTGACTTGGCCATTCAAGAATATTCCACTTCTTTGCTTTAATAAACTCCTGGGTTGCTTTGGCTTTATGTTTTGGGTCATTGTCCACCTGTATTATGAAATGCTGACCAATCAGTTTGGCTGCATTTGGCTGGATTTGAGCACACAGTACGTCTCTGAATACCTCAGAATTCATCCGGCTGCTTCTGTCCTGTGTCACATCATCAATAAACACTAGTGACCCAGTGCCACTGGCAGCCATGCATCATTCCATCATTCTGGTAGAGGTTGATCTTGGTTTCATTTGTCCAAAGAATGTTCTTGCAGAACTGTGCTGGCTTTTTTAGATGTTTTTTTTTTTAGCAAAGTCCAATCTAGCCTTTTTATTCTTGAGGCTTATGAGTGGCTTGCACCGTGCAGTGAACCCTCTGTATTTACTTTCATGCAGTCTTCTCTTTATGGTAGATTTGGATATTGATACACCTACCTCCTGGAGAGTGTTGTTCACTTGGTTGGCTGTTGTGAAGGGGTTTCTCTTCACCATGGAAATTATTCTGCGATCATCCACCACTGTTGTCGTCTGTGGGCGTTCCGGTCTTTTTGCATTGATGAGTTCACCAGTGCTTTCTTTCTTTCTCAGGATATACCAAACTGTAGATTTTGCCACTCCTAATATTGTAGCAATTTCTCGGATGGGTTTTTTCTGTTTTCGCAGCTTGAGGATGGCTTGTTTCACCTGCATGGAGAGCTCCTTTGACCGCATGTTTTCTTCACAGCAAAATCTTCCAAATGCAAGCACCACACCTCAAATCAACTCCAGGCCTTTTATCTGCTTAATTGAGAATGACATAACGAAGGAATTGCCCACACCTGCCCATGAAATAGCCTTTGAGTCAATTGTCCAATTACTTTTGGTCCCTTTAAAAACAGGGTGGCACATGTTAAGGAGCTGAAACTCCTAAACCCTTCATCCAATTTTAATGTGGATACCCTCAAATGAAAGCTGAAAGTATGGACTTTGTGTCCATATCCATTATATAACTATAACTTGAATATGTTTCAGTAAACAGATAAAAAAACAAAATTTGTGTCAGTGTCCAAATATATATGGACCTAACTGTATGTTCGAATACCTGGGATGCTCTGAGAGAGCAGACCGACCCTGACTGCTTCCTTTGGGATGGCAGCTTGTTTGGTTGTTCTCCAGTCTCTATCTCCATGAAATAAAAAGTCGGTTTTGCTTTAACCTGGCATGTACTGAGGAAAGGGGGAAAAGTAGAGTGAAGGAATACTGGGAGAAAGAGAGTGCAGGGATGGGGGTATAGAGAGTCACAAACAACAGAGGTATGAAATATGAATTAGAGAATTGCTATCCCTGCTCTGAGAGAGCTGATCACACAGACAGAGATTTCCGCTGTAGAAGTCGGTCACACATCTTTTATAGAAGCATCCCGGAGTGCTCAGCACAGAACCCTCATAAAGCCCTGCTGTCTGGGTTTGAAACAATAACCCCGCAGGTGGGCTTATTCTGTACTTTTTTTCCTTTTATCTTCACAAAGAGGAGCGCTTATGCTTGGGAAAAAGACTGATGCTCTCATCTCTGAAGTGTGTATGTGTAAAAGACTGTAAGACTTTTTTTTTTCTCCACTCTGTCAGGCAAGCTACATTTAAAAACTAAATAAATAAATTGACTTACTCTATGAAAAACTAATCAGCCATATTAAACTTCTTTCAGCGAGCTGAATTACAAGCTTTATGGCAAATATTGCTTAAAGGCTGCACGAAATGGTTTCATAGTAGTGATTTGGTTCTGTATTTTGATGTATTTCCTTTTGAAACAGGAAGACAGAATGACATGTTGAAGTGTCTGTCTTATTCTTAACTATACAGTGCTGAGCGTAAATGAGTACACCCCCTTTGAAAAGTAACATTTTAAACAATATCTCAATGAACACAAACAATTTCCAAAATGTTGACAAGACAAAGTTTAATATAACATCTGTTTAACTTATAACGTGAATGTAAGGTTAATAATATAACTTAGATTACACATTTTTCAGTTTTACTCAAATTAGGGTGGTGCAAAAATGAGTATGCCCCACAACAAAAACTACTACATCTAGTACTTTGTATGGCCTCCATGATTTTTAATGACAGCACCAAGTCTTCTAGGCATGGAATGAACAAGTTGGTGACATTTTGCAACATCAATCTTTTTCCATTCTTCAACAATGACCTCTTTTAAGGCCCGGTCACACAGCACTCCGCGTCTATATCACGTACAAAAAGATACAAAAATCAGGTGGACGTGGTCGTAAGTGGTAATTTTTGGTCAATTTTGGCTTTGCCGTGCTTTGTACGGGGTATGGCCGTCGGCGGCTGTTTCACTGCCATAGCACTGCCAAATCACGGGTAACCGCGGCTCAGCGTCGTTGGAAGAGCGGCTTGCTGCGCATATAAAAGCGGTAGGATATGTTGAGCCTGTATCAGTTGGTTCTGTTGGTGCTGGAGCATTAAGATGAGGACATCACAGCGTTGAGGGTTCATGTTCACCCCTTGACATCTAGACTGCAAGTGCCGAGGTCTCAGAAAATTACGGTATTTACATGCCGCAAATCAGAAGTGATGCAGAAGTGATTAGACAGTGATCAATCGAATTTAGAACTTGTTTGAGACGTCGTTTAACGGGCTTAGACAGTGCTATGTACGCGGAAAAATCCATTTCTCAGTGATAAGCCGCTAAACACACGCTATATCCCGTGATACCAACGCGTAACACCCATCCGATGACCGTGCTCTGCCCGTGATAGACCGCCAAACTTTCGCGTCTTACCACGTCTCCCCAAGTTTTAATAACGGCCGGGACACTGATTATCACGTGTTTTTCACCTGTGTTGCACGTCTTTACCACGTGTGCCGGCCGTGGTTGTCCGCGGTCTAAAGTTTTGAGCAGTCCAAAACTTTTTGCTGCGTCCGACGCCGTTCCGATTTTCCCCTGCGTCCTGTCACGTCTGTATATCGACTGTAACATGTCTTAACTTCGACATCAACACGAACAATATCGTCTGCTTCACGGGAGAGCACTTTTTGACGGGTTTTGGCCGTGATAAAGCCGTAAAGCGATGTGTGACCGGGCCTTTAGTGACTGGATGCTGGATGGAGAGTGATGCTCAGCTTATGTCTTCAGAATTCCCCATAGGAGTTCGATTGGGTTCAGATCAGGAGACATACTTGGCCACTGAATCACTTTCACCCTGTTCTTCTTCAAAAATCCAACAATGGCCTTAGATGTGTGTTTAGTCATGTTGGAAAAGTGGACAACGACCAAGGGCACAGAGTGACGGTAGCATCTTCTCTTTCAGTATGGAGTATCATCTGTGAATTCATGATGCCATCAATGAAATGCAGCTCCCCGACACCAGCAGCACTCATGCAGCCCCACATAAGGACACTGCCACCACCATGTTTCACTGTAGGCACCAGGCATTTTTCTTTGTATTCCTCACCTTTGCGACACCATACAGTTTTGAAGCCATCAGTTCCAAAAACATTTATCTTGGTTTCATCACTCCAGAGTATAGAGTCCCAGTAGTCTTCATCTTTGTCAGCATGGGCCCTGGCAAACTCTAGGCGGGCTTTTTTGTGCCTGGGCTTTAGGAGAAGTTTCTTTCGTGGACGGCATCCATGCATGCCATTCCTCTGCAGTGTACGCCGTATTGCGTCACAGGGAATAGTCACCCCAGTTTGGCTTTCTACTTCTTTAGATAACTGCAGTGAACTTGCATGCCGATTTTCTTCAACCCTTCTCATCAGAAGACGCTCCTGTCAAGGTGTTAACTTCCGTGGAAGACCTGGACGTCTCTGTGAGATGGATGGAGTTCCATCTTTCTTAAATTTTTGTACCACTTTTGCTACAGTATTCTGACTGATAAGTAAAGCTTTGCTGATCTTCTTGTAGCCTTCACCTTTGTGGTGTAAAGAAATTATTTTCTTTGGGGAATTCTGAAGAGACAAGTTGAGCATCGCTCTCCATCCAGCATCCAGTCACTAAAAGAGGTCATTGTTGAAGAATGGAAAAAGATTGATGTTGCAAAATGTCGCCAACTTGTTCATTCCATGCCTAGAAGACTTGGTGCTGTCATTAAAAATCATGGAGGCCATACAAAGTACTAGATGTAGTAGTTTTTGTTTGGGGTGTACTCATTTTTGCACCACCCTAATTTGAGTAAAACTGAAAAATGTGTAATCTAAGTTATATTATTCACCTTACTTTCACGTTATAAGTTAAACAGATCTCATCTCATCTCATTATCTCTAGCCGCTTTATCCTGTTCTACAGGGTCGCAGGCAAGCTGGAGCCTATCCCAGCTGACTACGGGCGAAAGGCGGGGTGCACCCTGGACAAGTCGCCAGGTCATCACAGGGCTGACACATAGACACAGACAACCATTCACACTCACATTCACACCTACGGTCAATTTAGAGCCACCAGTTAACCTAACCTGCATGTCTTTGGACTGTGGGGGAAACCGGAGCACCCGGAGGAAACCCACGCGGACACGGGGAGAACATGCAAACTCCGCACAGAAAGGCCCTCGTCAGCCACGGGGCTCGAACCTGGACCTTCTTGCTGTGAGGCGACAGCGCTAACCACTACACCACCGTGCCGCCCTTAATATTGCATACTATCAACCCAAATGAATGAAACCTGCTAGAAGGGAATAAAAGACGTGTTTTTATTCCATGGAAAAAGTGTCCTGTATGCTTAATAATATCGAATGTTGTGCTTCTATAAAGTGGCTGAAAATGTGCAGCAGTCAAAAGATATTTCTTACATTTCTGCACAAGCGTCAGTATTAAGTCAAGTCAAGTTTATTTGTATAGCGCTTTAACAATAAACATTGTCGCAAAGCAGCTTTACAGAATTTGAACGACTTAAAACATGAGCTAATTTTATCCCTAATCTATCCCTGTATTATCACTGACTAAGAGTCAGAGCCATTGCAGCTTCTCTGTACAGGCAGTGAATGAGTATTGACAACAGCTCCAAGGTCAGGATATCACTGTCATTCAGTTCTTTTGCAGATAGAGCATTTTTCAGCGTAGATTGAAGGCTACGCTGTGATGAATGATCTAATATTCACAGGCTTCAGTGTGTTCCATCAGGCAGCTCACTCGCAGACTGTCAACCTGTGTGTGCATGTAATGGATACAGTTAGCAGCCAGCTCTTAGATTATCGCAGCAGTGAGTGTGTATAATCTGTGCCGTGTTTCTGCTCTTCTTTAACCCCAGTTATCTCCTGCGTTTTTAGGTTCTGACTGCTCCAGAAACTTCACCAGTCCATCAGGCGTGATCGAGTCACCTGGTTTTCCTGACAAGTACCCTCACAACTTGGAGTGCACCTTCATCATCATTGTCCCTCCCCACATGGAGGTCACACTCACCTTCATGACCTTCGACCTGGAAAACGACCCTTTGCAAGGTTCAGAGGGCGAGTGCAAGTACGACTGGTTGGAAGTGTGGGACGGCCTGCCGCAGGGTAAGTCTAGACGCTTGTAATCCTACAGTACGCCACGTGCCGTAGTTTTTTTCTGCCAATTGGAATTAGTGCCCTGGTGTTAGTCTGGAGCTGCCAGTGGTGCACAACAGATTGCATTTAAGAGGATTTGGGTCCACCATCCTTTTGACCTCATTGTCTGGTTTCATGCAAATCTGTAGCCTCAATTCCACATAAAATCAGAATTCAGTCATCATGCCGATGTTGCCGCTGCATAGCAACATAGTGTGCTGTTCTTGCTAACCATCTGGCTCGGCGGTGTGCCCATCTCAAAGCCAAACGCCTTGTGCCCAGACTGACAGCAGCCGTGCCAGTGTAGAGCTGAGCCATGACGCTGCCATGATGCTGAGCCCTGCAAGTCTAATTGTTATTTTAGAGCGGTGCGTTGGAAGATGAAAGCACAGCCTCAGGCCTCACTGCCTTATCTCTGCCAGTCGGACCACGAAGCCACTGCACCCATATTATTCTATAACGAGAGGGGCTGAGAGGAGGGTAGGCAAGAGAAAAGACACTGACGGAGAGAGGAAGCGTGCTGGTGTTAACCCTTATCAGTGGAGTAAAAATAGGGCGTGAATAATACTAAAATAGGATTTAATTCCTGTCTTATATTCTTTCTTTTTTCAATCTCGTGTAATAGTGTCACATTCCTGAGTCATTTATTCTTCAGCCCCTATGGAAAATCAATCCTATACCAGAGCCAGATTTCTCTCTCTCTCACACACACACACACACACACACACACACACACACACACACACACACACGCACACACACACCTCATACAGATGAGTGCTGCTTTCTAGATAAGCCACTACAACAGGATTTGAAGATGAATACTGAGTACTGAGAATCATTGAAGTCTAAAATGACTTTCACCATCAACTTCATTACAAGCGCTTATCCTTCACTCCTCAAGAGCTGGAGCTCTCCTCCCCCGTAACAGACTACGATCGATCAATGAGCCGTCCGCTCATATACGAGTGGATACATCCAGAGATCTGAAAGCTGCGAGTCCTCTGAGGATAGAGATCAGCCCTTGGATTTAACTGGCTGCCTCACATTTATTTCACACTACATCTTGTTTCGCCGACTGTCCTAGCTGTCAGCAGAGAGAATGAGTTATCCGCAGCGTTTGTTCAACAGACATTTCTACTTCAGATCTCCTGTGTCTCGTAAAAGGGAGGAAAATCTATGAGGGTAATCAATAAAGAGCTATTTCTCTTGTGTTTTGTTTGTGTGTGTGGGTGTTGCGTTCTATATTTTAGGATACTGGGTCACTTCCTAAAGCATGGCTAAAATTAATGAAAGGTACAGTTTGGTTACAAAAAAAAAGTTTATACCAAAAGTAAAGGATGAGGTAAGACAAAGACCCATTAGGATAAGGAAAGTGTGTGTGTGTGTGTGTGTGTGTGTGAAAGAGATGGATAACTCTATTTTGAAGATAAAGTCCCTCGCTGTGAGAAGATTAGGTCTTTGTCATGTGACTAAACAGCCGGACCAGGTAAAGTGAAACACCTCATTAGAGAGAAGTCCCTCTCCGCCTCACAGTGACTACAGTAGCAATGCACATCCATCCATCCATCCATCCATCCATTATCTGTAACCGCTTATCCTGTGCAGGGTCGCGGGCAAGCTGGAGCCGATCCTAGCTGACTATGGGTGAGAGGCGGGGTACACCCTGGACAAGTCGCCAGATCATCACAGGGCCGACACACAACCATTCACACACACATTCACACCTACAGTCAATTTAAAGTCACCAGTTAACCTAACCTGCATGTCTTTGGACTGTGGGGGAAACCGGAGCACCCGGAGGAAACCCACGCGGACACGGGGAGAACATGCAAACTCCACACAGAAAGGCCCTCGTCAGCTGCTGGGCTCGAACCCAGAACCTTCTTGCTGTGAGGCGGCAGCGCTAACCACTACACCACCGTGCCGCCCCAATGCACACACCTGACACATTTTTTTCTCATGGGTCTATTTTTCCCTTGGGCGCTACCATCGTCTACCTGGTTGGATTTAATGCTTTGAAGTCCAGCCTTGAGTGAGACTGTCTGGGAAATATGAGGGAAAAAGTCTGTTGTTCATTACCCAACTGGGTGAGCAGCTCAGGATGCAGGATATTAGTGTAATTGCTGAGTGGGATGATCAGATTTTTTCAATTTGTGTGTTTTGTAGTTGGACCTCTCATTGGGCGCCACTGTGGGACTAAAATTCCCCCTGAAATCCAGTCGTCCACCGGAATTCTCTCGCTCACCTTCCACACAGACATGGCTGTAGCAAAAGATGGCTTCTCTGCTAGCTATAACATGACGTTAAAGGAGGTTAAGGACAGTAAGTATTGTTTGTTCTGAAGAGGTTTTTGAATTACAGTATTTTTTTTTGCCTGAATTTACCAAGCGACTTGGGAATTTCACGCACCATCTTCAAGGTATAGCCATTTTTGCTGGTTTGTTCTAAAGAGATGACAGAAACAGACAACATTTGTAAATGCTGTGGTATGAATCACTACTACTACCACCATCAGTAATGCTCATCATCATCATCGTGAACATGAAGTATGGTGTGTAGCACTGACTGGATATTTGTTCCTTAAGCAACCTGTTATATATTTGGGACACTATATTTTGTAGCTTTGTTCCCATTGGTGGGTTAAAGAGGTGCATACGGTATATACATACATATATATGGACACAGGTATTTTTCTGGGAAATATGCCACTCGTATTTTTCATACGAGCTACACCCGGGACATAAATCTCAAAGTGTCACTCGTGAGGAAATCGATTAATTATTTTTGATAAATTTGGGCACTTTTTTGTGTGTGAATCTGTCTATATAATATAAAGAACATCACATGTTAGTTTGCAGATAGGAAGTTTATCTTTTCATGTTGAAAAATTCACATTTTTCATATGAAATACATCGCGGATATGAATGACATACACTACCGTTCAAAAGTTTGGGGTCACTTTGAAATGTCCTTATTTTTGAAAGAAAAGCACTGTTCTTTTCAATGAAGATCACTTTAAACTAATCAGAAATACACTCTATCCATTGCTAATGTGGTAAATGACTATTCTAGCTGCAAATGTCTGGTTTTTGGTGCAATATCTCCATAGGTGTATAGAGGCCCATTTCCAGCAACTCTCACTCCAGTGTTCTAATGGTACAATGTGTTTGCTCATTGCCTCAGAAGGCTAATGGATGATTAGAAAACCCTTGTACAATCATGTTAGCACAGCTGAAAACAGTTGAGCTCTTTAGAGAAGCTATAAAACTGACCTTCCTTTGAGCAGATTGAGTTTCTGGAGCATCACATTTGTGGGGTCGATTAAATGCTCAAAATGGCCAGAAAAATGTCTTGACTATATTTTCTATTCATTTTACAACTTATGGTGGTAAATAAAAGTGTGACTTTTCATGGAAAACACAAAATTGTTTGGGTGACCCCAAACTTTTGAATGGTAGTATACAGGCTTGTAGTACTCGAGTCCAGGACTCAGACTCGAGTCCGACTCATGCCCTAATTTTAAGGACTCGTGATTTGACTTGGACTTCAGCAATGATGACTTGGACTCGGACTCGTGCATTAACTGCATTCGGACTCGTAAATTGGAGACGAGGACTTGGATTTTTTCTTTATTTTTTGGAACATGCCATAATAATTTGGCATAAGATATTTATATCTACATTAATTTTGTACTAATTTCATGCAAGAGTATCACACCCGCACGCCTTGGCGCGTGCATCAGATAGACTCTCGTGCGCACGCCAAGTGGACTCTCTCACGAACGCGCTGAGATATTTAATATTTAAATAATATTGGCTGTCGTTGAGTGATATATCGGATATATTCCATTCAGCTAGCATGATATTGAACAAATCAAAGATGAGTTCAATATCATGCTAGCTGAATGGAATATATCTGATATACCATGAAAAAAAGCCAGCCAATGTTATTATTATCCATACACTCTCCTTTTGGGTGTTCAATGCGTCTTTCTCTTTCAAAATTCTCTCAAATTCTTCTGTATTTAACGAAGCAAACTTGGCGGCCATGTTTGTTTACAAATTGTCACAGTCACTCGTTAGTGCAGAAGTTTTACATTTCTGATATGCGACGTCATGTTGTCTTAACAACCATGCAATATCGTAAACCATATCCAACACTCATTCTCCATTGTATAGAGTGACGTAATACACATAGGATAAGCGATATGCTAACAATATTGCATGCTATCAAACCAAATGAATGAAACCCGCTAGAAGGGAATAGAACACGTTTTTATTCCATGGAAAAAGTGTCCTTATGTATAACAATTCCCGAAATTTCACTCCGATGACGTCAATCCCAGTGTTTTCCCACTGACTAGACACGCATTGTCAAAATGGCAAACCGATTCTTTTGATTAACTTGTGTGGGGTTTTTTTTGTGGATGTGTCCATATAATATAAAGAACATTACATGGTGGTGTGAAGATATGAAGTTTATCTTCTCATGTTGAAAAGATTTTCACTCATTCGCTTCACTCATTTCTGAATATATTCACCACTCAAAGATAAACTTGATATATTTGCATGGGCATGTAATATCCCCTATATATCCCATGATGTACACAGCTTCATGGAGAACATGATGGAATAATGACTACTGAAAGACTCTTTCTAAAAGGTAAAACAGAGTCTGTTACAAATTTACATTTTACAATTTCGATTTTTTTTTCCAGTAAACTGCAATTGAATAAACCAGAGAATAAATATAAATATTTTATAGTGAACAGTAAAAAGGTACTGTGTGCCACAAACTTGTCCAGCAGCAATGCAAAAAAGAGTAATGTTCATAAAATACTATTAAAAGAGCCATAATTTATTTGGCTGTCGGACACAACGCTGTGAGCAGTAAAATCTTTTGAACTACTTTTTTATAACAGGGATTGCACACCATTCATCATTCATACAGCACTAAAACGAAAATATGTAACATTTACTCCTGTTTCAGTCAGGATACAGAAAACATGACACTTCCACAATGGTTAAAGATGCTTTCAATCATCAATATTTGTCTTTAACAGCAGGGAAGCGTTTTTTTTTTCAGACTACAGTACATACACAGCATGAATGTGAAAATCAACCTGAAACAGAAATTAAGTAGTAAAGCAGGATATGTACCCTCGGTCTTTAGTAGCTGATATGCTGTGTGTCGTATTTTAGATTTTCACTGTAGCTATCCTTTTGGGATGGAGTCAGGCCGGATCACAGACAACCAGATCACAGCGTCTTCGTCATTCGTCGATGGACTGTGGTCTCCACGGCAGGCTCGTCTTAACTACGACAACAACGCCTGGACGCCCAGCGAAGACAGCAACAAAGAGTACATACAGGTGAGCTTCCACCAACCACAAAGGTTCATTCGTGCTGTCTTTCGCACACAACCCTTCTCTATTTCTGTCATTCTTGCTCTCATACACAGAAGGAAAATGCCATAACCTTTTCTAGGTGCCTCCATGTTTTATTAACAGGCCACGCAGACAATGTGCACAGAAGGCAGAGGCTTAGGAGACGCTGGGTTGTTGTTAGCGTGGAAAGTAATGAGTGCTATATTCTCTCTCACACATCAATCTGTCTTTTCTTATTTTATGGCAGTAAGGGCTTTTGGAAATAATTTTGCTGCAGACATACTACAGCAAGGATATTCAAGTAAAATTTGTGAAGGTCCGGTTTCATGAAAGTCCTTGCTTAGAACATCCTGGATAAGTGACTAATATGACTGCATGGCAGTTTCCTTTGAATGCTTAACCATTATGGATTGCTTCATGTGGATTGTTTTGTCGTGGTGCTTCATGCAGTCCTTTAAGTGGGCCGGTACACACCGGTACGCAGTACCGCCACTTCTAGGTTTAACCCCGGTGTACCGGGACTTCTCACAAACTCACAGTATCCTCTCCATATCAGAGTGTTTCTTGGCGATTCATTATAACATTTAAACTACATTACCCAGGGTGCACTACGCGATGCTCGTGGGACTACGTGATGCTCACTCGCTTGTTCATGGAAAAGTCGGAAACAACAAATGGGAAAAACGAAACAAAAACAGGGCAGTAATTTTGGCATGGCTACAAAAGGGCACAAAGAGAATGAGAGTCGAAACGGAGTCGGATGATGACACAGCTCTTCAACAGTCAAATTCTACCGCGGCAGAAAATGCAGGTAGGGAGCGGCAAGCTAACACTAGCGCGTCTGCTAACAGAGAAGAGCCTGTTGCTATAGCAACACTTGTTGCTACCGATACTCCAGCCAGTTGCAACGTTAACAATAACCTCCATCAACATAAATGGCCAGACTGTTGGTCAAAGCATCAAGTACAGTATTTTTGCTCATGGAACGACTGGCTTATTTGTAAAGACAAAAAGCTTGGGTGTAAGATATGTAGCCGCCCAACTCGTAATGCCAACAGGTGAATATGGGGAGTACTGACACTTACTTTTTCCACTTAAAGCACTGGCTTCATGTGACCACTTTTGGCTACAGATGCAATACTTCGATCGGATTTGAAAATTCTTTACTGACATAATGCCTCTGGCCCTATAGACAGTCTCTGGTCCAAAAAGCTTCCTTGAGTTAAATAATTTCCATAAATTCTTGCATGTATGAATATATTTGGACAGGGTGCAACAGAGGATCTGCTACAGAAACCGTGCTGTTTCATGTTTAAAGGAGATACGCAGAACCTTTATTTTTAAATACATTTCTGAGTGGATAGTATCTCCATCCTTGACTCTTGTATGCTGCATAAATGGGAATTTTAAAAAATATATTTTTGAGAGTTAAAATCGACCGCAAAGTTGGCACTGGAGCTGCCCCGCTGAGCCAGCCAGCCCTGAGTGCGTGATGTCACAGCGGGAACCGGTTTTAAGGCCGAGGTCTTTTACAGCTATAGACCAAAGTCATATAAATAAACATTTACCGGTATGGTGAAAGTAAGAAATACCGTTACCGACTTGCTCAACTAAGACTGATTTGACTTCATTGATTGTGGGTTGACTCTCATTAAAACAGGATAGGTGTTATAACTTATGCAACGTACATGTACATGCATGCATTTTCACTGATAAAATGTAAAAGGCTAATTAAATAATCAGATGAACTGAGACAATCACATTCTGAAGCAAATTAAATAATCTTATACCGGTAACTTAAACACACAATACAAGTTACATGTATTAATCTAAATGCAGGTAAACAACGAGTGTTGTTGTTTTTGTTGTTTTGTATCCAAATGAGAGTCGCATCTTACCCATCTGTGTTCTCGCTTCTTGAAGGCCGACCTTGTGGCCGATTGTTTTGAAACAATCTGACTTTCAGTTCATTCAGTTCTCCATTCATTCACTTCTTCCACG